>NC_057800.1:298211410-298337077 GCF_018294505.1 Triticum aestivum
TGGACCCACATGTCAGGGTTGACTCAGTCAACCCCTGTTGACTGCTGACATCAGCATGACATCATGCTGACGTCATAAATACATTTTTTCGAATTAATTAAATAAATAATTAAATTCCAAAATTGTTTAAATCTTTTAAAAATCATATCTTTTAATCCGTAACTCGGATTAAATTATTTTCAACATGAAAGTTGCTCAAAACGACGAGACGATTCCGGATACGCAGTCCGTTCGTCCGCCACACACCCCTAACCTATCGAACTCGCAACTTTTCCCCTCTGGTTCATCTGTCCGAAAACACGAAACACCGGGAATACTTTCCCGGATGATTCCCCCCTTAACCAGTACCACCTCATACCACGTTAGGGCACGCCTAGCATCGCTTCTTGACATGTCATGCCTCGATATGCATCTGTTTACTTGGTATTCATTGTTTCTTCCCCCTCTTCTCTCCGGTAGACTACGAGACCGACGCTGCTGCCGCCCAGTTTGACTACGGAGTTGACGACCCCTCTCTCTTGCCAGAGCAACCAGGCAAGCCCCCCCCTTGATCACCAGATATCGCCTATTCTTCTCTATACTGCTTGCATTAGAGTAGTGTAGCATGTTACTGCTTTCTGTTGTACCTATTCTGATGCATAGCCTGACATTGATGCTACACCTGTTGATACCTTACCTGCAATCCTAAATGCTTAGTATAGGATGCTAGTTTATCATCATTGGCCCTACATTCTTGTCAGTCCGCCTTGCTATACTATCGGGCCGTGATCACCTGGGAGGTGATCACGGGTATATACTATACATACTACATACTACACAGATGGCGACTAAAGTCGGGTCAGCTCGAAGAGTACCCGCGAGTGATTCACGGATTGGGGGCTGAAAGGACCTTTGTCCCGACGGCCCTCTGTGTGGATCTTTGTGGCGGAGCGGCAGGGCAGGTTGAGACCGCCTAGGAGAGAGGTGGGCCTGGCCCTGTTCGGCGTTCGCGGACACTTAACACACTTAACGAGATCTTGGTATTTGATCTGAGTCTGGCTACGAGCCTATACGCACTAACCATCTACGTGGGAGTAGTTATGGGTATCCCGACGTCGTGGTATCAGCCGAAGCACTTCAGACGTCAGCGACGGAGCGGCGCGCGCCGAATTGGACTGGAACGCCACTAGGCTAGGTCTGCTTTCGGCCGCCCACGCAACGTGCAGGTGTGCTCAGGGCGATGGGCCCAGACCCCTGCGCGCTTAGGTTTAGACCGGCGTGCTGGCCTCTCTGTTTTGCCTAGGTGGGGCTGCGACGTGTTGATCTTCCGCGGCCGGGCATGACCCCGGAAAGTGTGTCCGGCCAAATGGGATCGAGCGTGTTGGGCTATGTGGTGCACCCCTGCAGGGAAGTTAATCTATTCGAATAGCCGTGATCTTCGGTAACAGGACGACTTGGAGTTGTACCTTGACCTTATGACAACTAGAACCGGATACTTAATAAAACACACCCTTCCAAGTGCCAGATACAACCGGTGGTCGCTCTACCTCAGGGAAATGAGGAGAGGATCGCCGGGTAGGATTATGCTATGCGATGCTACTTGAAGATGTTACTTGGAGATACTACTTGGAGGACTTCAATCTGCTCTCTTATACTTGATGCAAGACGAAGGTGACCAGAAGCGTAGTCTTCGACAGGATTAGTTATCCCCCTCTTATTCTGGCATTCTGCAGTTCAGTCCACTGATATGGCCTCCTTACACATATACCCATGCATATGTAGTGTAGTTCCTTGCTTGCGAGTACTTTGGATGAGTACTCACGGTTGCTTTCTCCCCCCTTTTTCCCCCTTTCCTTCTTCCTGGTTGTCGCAACCAGATGTTGGAGTCCAGGAGTCAGACGCCACCGTCGACGACGACCCCTACTGCACCGGAGGTGCCTACTACTACGTGCTGCCCGCCGACGACGACCTGGAGTAGTTAGGAGGATCCCAGGCAGGAGGCCTGCGCCTCTTTCGATCGGTATCCCAGTTTGTGCTAGCCTTCTTAAGGCAAACTTGTTTAACTTATGTCTGTACTCAGATATTGTTGCTTCCGCTGACTCGTCTATGATCGAGCACTTGTATTCGAGCCCTCGAGGCCCCTGGCTTGTATTATGATGCTTGTATGACTTATTTTATTTGTAGAGTTGGGTTGTGATATCTTCCCGTGAGTCCCTGATCTTGATCGTACACATTTGCGTGCATGATTAGTGTACGATTGAATCGGGGGCGTCACAAAGATACTAACGGTGCTTCAAGTTCGTCATTCTTCTTTCTTTTATTCTCTGGTGGATTCAAGTCAAGCTTTGTCAATCATATCCTTTCCTCGTTTCAAATGTCTTCTCATGCAGGTGCACCTCATAATTATTCTCCACTTGCTATTCAATTGTCCCGGAGTGCTGACGATGCCTCAGAAGATTCACGTTTTCCATTCTCAATCCATTCAAGTTATTTCGAGGGGGATATCTTGTTCAAGCCATTTAAATCAACCGTTAAATCTCCTTCTCAAGTAAATAATTCAACGGTGTTTCTTTTGAGTGGGCCCTAACCCACAGGTATTTTTTCCAGGAACTTACCTGACTCGTCTTTTTCTAGAGTTATTCTCAAATTCTTCTCCAAGTTTGACGTAAGAATGAATTTTCATCAGTCAATTGCCTTCTCCAATATCATTTTTCAAATTCTTTTCATCGTCGGCTCAGCTTATTCATTATTAATTCTCCCGGAGTATCTCAATAATTCATGGTGGTGCTTCACGTTGTCATTCTCGGATTTGAAGACCAAAGAAGAGTTCCTCTAAAATCCTTACCCGTTCTTTCAAAGATTCGTGATTCAAGCTTGATGCCATTCTCTCATAATTGTTTTCGACTGTGAGAATTCTTTTCACCCATCCGAAGCAATTCAAGAGTCTTTCCAGTTTGATTCTCCGGAGCCCATCATCTCAGAATTATTCATTCCAGGTTTCAGCTCTTGTTCTTCAAATCTTACCGCTGCCTCGCTCAAGTATTCTCTAGTCAGCTCACAATCTCTTCGTTTCACTTGTATCTAAATTCCATCAAGTATCTTCATTCGGTTTTTCCAATTCTTCGCGGTGAATTGTGCCTGTGCTACGTTCATTTTCAATTCTTACGGTGGTTCGTTCAAGATTTCTCTCCCTTCGTTATCATATCAATTTATTCGTTGGTTAAATCCTACGGGTGGTTCGTTGAAGACCTTCTCAAGTTTGCGCTATACCTATCTTAATCCTTTCTACGAGAATAAGTAGTATGCAAAATCCGTTGCTTATAATCAATTTGAATTGGTGAAGGATAAGCATAATGTAATTCTTATTCTTGTTTCATCCAAGCGATTAATTCCATATTCTGGGGGTTCATCGAAAATTCTTGATTTCTTTTCTTCATCTTTCTTTTCCGGAGTTCCAAGTTTTTCTGCATTATCTCGTCATGAAGCTCCATCTAAATATCGCAAGGCTTCACTTTGTGTTTTCAACTTCTCTTTCCTTTCGTTTGATCATCCTTTTGTTACCGGAGTTCTTCATGGAGGCTCTACATGATGGTTCATAAAGGATTTAATTCCTTCTCGAAGTGTTCATCGAGATTCTTTTCGAAGGAGTTCAAACATTCTTCATCTTGCATTTCTAAGTGCAGTTCTTCCTATCTTACCTTTTGAGGTGGTGTTATGTCACCCTTGACAATTTGAGTTTGTGTTTCATGATTCCCATGTTGTCAACCTTGAGATATTTTTAATCCACCAATCTCTTCGTTGGAGTTATCTTGTGTCATATTTGACCTAAAGCCTTCCCTAAGGAATGTTGCTATTGTGGTGCTTATCAATGATTCAAGTTATCTCTCTATCATCTTGGTGGAAGAAGTTTTCATCTCTTCTTTGGTCCCGATCCATCATTGCTTTCGGTGGCAGAATTTGACCTTAGTTTTGAGATGTTTGCCATAAGCCCACTACAAGCTTACTCTTTTAATTGTTGGTTTTTCCAACAACTCCGTTCGACCCTTCTACTAAAGATGCTTTTTCAAGCTCATTTGATGTTGAAAATGTTGTTTTCTCCTCTGTTCTTTTGATTCCATTATTACATTTGTTCTGGAGGCATTGTGATGTTGCTCTCTTCGACCCATCATCTTGTTTTGTCAAGTTCATGTTGAATTCTTTCCATTTACAGTCGGAGTGCTGCCCAAATTACATCATTCTTATTCCTTCTCTATCTTGTTTAACCGGAGTGTTCTGTCTATCATTCCTCTTCTAACCGGAGTCTCATCCAAGTGTTATAATTTTGCCTAGTTCATATTCTATGCCTTCCATTTCCAACCGGAGTGTTATCGAAATTGATCCTTATCGTTCCTTGTACATCTTGTTTCTACCGGAGTGCTTGCATGTACTTCTTGTCCATTGCAACCCTTTTCTTATGTCTTTCAACCTACAAAGTTCTCGTAATGTTCCTTGTTCCTCTTTTCTAACGGAGTGTTTTCAACTTCGTTCATCTCTGCTGTATTCTATTCTCAAAAACTATTTAACCTCCAAAGGTTCGTGGTTTCACTCGTTTGTCAAATAAGCAACTTAGTTTTACCTCTCCTCTTCCTCTTCCGTTTCTCTCCGGTGCCATCCTAGATCTCGGGACAAGATCCTCTCGTAGTGGTGGAGTGTTGTGACGCCCCAAGACCGGAGCTTCAGATGCCTTCCATGTTTTTCCATGTTTCTCCATTTATTTCTTTTGCTCTCTTGCACTGCATCATGTCATCATGCCACCATATCATTAATTTTATAACTCATCTAAATAAATTGTGTGGATCTTCGATCCATTTAAATCGAAGGAGTTCACATGGTGAAATTCTCTTTATAAACTATAAAAGTCTCCTACTATTATTAGGGCGCTATATTAAAAATTCCATTGTTTTGGAATCACCCATGAACCCACTTGCATATTAAATCCCTTGGCCTTTTCTTCCTCAAGTTTCGACTCTCTAGCCTTGCCAATAATTCTTTTACCATTTTCCGGAGCTCTACCAAAATTCTCAACATTTTTGGACCTTCCCAAACCTCACTTCCTATTCAAATCATTTGAATTTGTTCTTTCAATCTTGGCCATTTCTATTTTCTCGGAACGAGCACATTTTTGTGAGTCCGTGAAGATCATCCCCATGCCCAGATTCCACCCCTACCTTCTCTTTCTTTTCTTTCTCTTTTTGTGTTTTGTTTTAAATGGGAAAACAATATAGAGAAGAGAGAGGCCAACCCTTTTAACATCAGGCCAAGCTACAGCTAGTCCGGCCTCTTGGAATTCCCAGGCCCAGCCTCCAGTGGCCCAAGGCCCGATCGCTCCCCCCTGTAACCGTAGCGATCCGCTCGCATCTCCCCTCACTCCCTCGTTCCTCCTAGTGTCGTCATGCGTAGAAGATGGAACCGGTGCCCGATCCTCCCTCCTCTCGATCTCTCCCTTCCCTCGATCCCATCTCTCCCTCCCGCAGCGCCCGCTCCGCATCTCTCCCTCCTCGTGCTGCACCCCTTGCCCCGATCACCTCGCCTCCTTACTCCTCGATCCGGCCCGCCGCCGCGCCCTGCAGCCGCCCTCGCGCCACCACCCGAGGGGCCAACTCCGGCGGCCCCGGCGCCCGCGCCATGCTGTCCTCAGGTCCCGAGTACCCCCGCAGCAGCGCCAGACCCCGCGCTCGTCTCCTTGCCGGTGACCAGGTGCCACCCACTACTCCGGCATGCCTCTGCTCCTTTCTCCTCACTGCCGGCTTCATCGCCACATCAAGTACCTAGAGTTGATGTTGCTCCCTGCATCGCCCTGCACTCGCTGGCGCCTTCATCCACCCGAGGTTCTTCTCCTCGCCACCTCTACTCCGGCGAGTACCACCAGGTCGCGGACACTTCTCTGCACGAGTGCCCCTGAACGAGACCCTCAAATCCTACCCAGAGCCCAAGCCGGAAGACTCCGTGGATGTGCATCTCACTTGTGCCACTTTGGATCATCGAGACCGTATCCGGTTCGTCAAGTACCGTTGTCTCAGATTGCACCAAGTACCACGACGGTCAGAGCCTCGGATCCGTCAAGTCCCTCGACGACAAGTGCATGACTATTCGGATTGTACCAAGTACCCCCTTTGAGTTGATGGGATCGGCAAGTGTGAAACACCAAGTACCACGGCGACCATCGACTTGTACCCCTACACCACACAGAAACGCCAAGTACCCCTCATGTCGGCAAGACCTACAAGTTGGACCCCGAATGATCGACTACTCGTGGACCGTGTACAACTACCGTCGCCCCGAGGACGTTGGATTCGTTAAGTACCTCTCCGAAAACGAAACGTATAATGCTACCGTTGCAAGAATCGAGACCGACAAGTCCGAAGATGCAAGTACCACTCTGAACCATGTACGACGACCGTCGCCGAAGACCCGTGTAACGCAAACGTCAAGTTCAATTACCGTCGCGTGAACTGCTACTTTCCGGTGATGCTTCTTCGGGTTAGTTCCGATAGCGTCGTGTTTGTGAGGATCTGTCCGTCTACGTCCGTTTGCCTTCTTCATGGACTCGTTCTTCTTCCTTGCGGGATCTCAGGCAAGATGACCATACCCTGGAAATCACTTCTATCTTTGCTTGCTAGTGGCTCGATCTATTTCTATGCCGCGATACCCACCACTTTGTTATATCATGCCTCCCATATTGCCATGACAAGCCTCTAACCCACCTACCTAGCAAACCGTTGTTTGGCTATGTTATCACTTTGCTCAGCCCCTCTTATAGCATTGCTAGTTGCAGGTGAAGCTCAAGTTTGTTTCCATGTTGGAACTTGGGTGTGTTGGGATATCAAAATATCTCTTATTTATTTAATTCATCTATATACTTGGTAAAGGGTGGAAGGCTCGGCCTAATGCCTGGTGTTTTGTTCCACTCTTGCCGCCCTAGTTTCTATCATACCGGTGTTATGTTCCTTGATTTTGCGTTCCTTACACGGTTGGGTTATAATGGGAACCCCTTGACAGTTCGCCTTGAATAAAACTCCTCCAGCAAGGCCCAACCTTGGTTTTACTTTTACACTAACAACCTAGCCTTTTTCCCATGGGTTTCAGATGCCCGAGGGTCATCTTTATTTTAACCCCCCGGGCCAGTGCTTCTCTAAGTGTTGGTACAACCTGAGCGATGTCCGGCGCCCCCTGGGAAACCAGGGTCTATGCCAACCTGACTTCTGGCTCATCCGGTGTGCCCTGAGAACGAGATATGTGCAGCTCCTATCGGGAGTAGTCGGCACATCCGGGCGGCTTTGCTGGTCTTGTTTTACCATTGTCGAAATGTCTTGTAACCGGGATTCCGAGTCTGATCGGGTCTTCCTGGGAGAAGGAATATCCTTCGTTGACCGTGAGAGCTTGTGATGGGCTAAGTTGGGACACCTCTACAGGGTTTTGAACTTTCGAGAGCCGTGCCCGCGGTTATGGGCAGATGGGAATTTGTTAATGTCCGGTTGGAGAGAACTTGACACTTAACTTAATTAAAATGCATCAACTGCGTGTGTAGCCATGATGGTCTCTTTCCGGCGGAGTTTGGGAAGTGAACACGGTTTGGTGTTATGCATGAACGTAAGTAGTTTAAGGATCACTTCTAGTTCATGACCACTGCGCTACTTCTCTTCTCGCTCTTATTTGCGTATCTTAGCCACTATAAATGCTAGTGCTTGCTGCGGCTTCACCTCACTACCTTTTCCTACCCATAAGCTTAAATAGTCTTGATCGCGAGGGTCTGAGATTGCTGAGTTCCCGTGACTCACAGATTACTTCCAAAACCAGTTGCAGGTGCCGATGATACCGTGCGGGTGACGCAATCGAGCTCAAGAAGGAGCTCGATGAAGATCGTGTGCGTTGTGTTGTTTCGTTTCCAGTTGATCAGTAGTGGAGCCCTGTTGGGGCGATCGGGGATCTAGCATTAGGGGTTGTCGTTCTTTATTTGGTTCCATAGTCGGACCTTGATTGTATCTGGATGATGTAATGCTATATTTGTGTATTGTGTGAAGTGGCGATTGTAATCCAACTCTTTATCCCATTCTTATTCAGTACATGGGATGTGTAAACATTACCCCTCTTGCGACATGCCTACTATGCGGTTATGCCTCTAAGTCGTGCTCCGACACATGGGAGATATAGACGTATCGTGGGTGTTACAGCGGCATTGCTGATGGCTTGAAGAGCCGCTCCTCGAAGACTCCAGGCTCTTGGGGCTGCCGCTTGGATGCCCTTCTCGCGATGTCGTCATCTTCCTTGTTGGTGCCATGGGGCATGTGCTACAACTCAAGGCCCAGGAATTGCTTCTCCATCTTGCGCACCGCCGCGAGGTATGCTTCCATGTGCTCGTCCTTTGGCTCATATACCTTGTTGGAGAAGTTGACGAGGAGCTACGAGTCGCCCATAACGGTGAGGCGCTTCACCCCCAGAGCTGCCGCAGCTTTCAGGCCAGCTATGAGGCCTTCGTATTCTGCAATGTTGTTTGAGACCTTCTCGCCTTGCTGGAAGCAGAGCTACACGGCGTAGTAGTGCTTGTCCTGAGTGGGCGAGAAGAGCACTGCTCCAGCCCCTGCGCCTTGGCGCGTAGAAGAGGCCATGCTCCCACTACGGCTGTCGGTACGACCTGCAGGCGGCAGGCCCTACCTGCCCATGAGAAGCCGAAAGGCAGCAGGCCCTGACCAGTCAGTGCAGAGGAGGCCGACTCCTAGCAGGCGGCCCTCCCCCTCCGTCAAAGTCTGCGCAACGTTAACCAGAAGAGATGGGGAATGGCTATAGTGAACGCCAGCCAGGCGGCGGAACTATAGCCATGCTCTACCCAACAAAGCACACATCATCAGTGGCACTGCCACAGTACTAAGCAGCCGTCAGGACCCGCAAGCGGCGTGTGCGACCTGTCGACCATGTATGAGAAAGCCAGTGGGACCCACCAGGCGGCAGGCCCCAGCTGCCAGCGGAGAAGCCGGCCACCAGAGACATTGACGGCTGGGTCCTACGCGCAGCCGGATTACCACTGTACCCCCAGGGGGTAGGCCTATATAAACCCCCCACGGCACCCATGCAAAGGATTCAACATCATAGACACCACACATACATAGAGAGAGGAGTAGAGCTAGCCTTGCCCTTCTTCCTCCTCTAGTCAAATAGCTCTAGGTGCAACCTTGTAGCCACTCTATTGGCATAGTGATCATGCGGAGACCCCATAGAGCAGGACTAGGGGTGTTATCTCCTAGGAGAGCCCCGGACCTGGGTAAGATGCATCGGCGTGCATGTCTACGCCTTATCCTGTTTCCAGGCACCGGCGACGTATTACTCTCCCCACCATGATAAGCCATCCTTTGGCGTATGTCGCACGACACCCGTGACATTTGGCACACACCGTGGGGCTTGGTGCATCGTCGTTTGGAGACCTGTTCTGGACGGGAACCCTTTTCCTTGCTAGCGAGAACAGCCAGCCTGACACGCCCGATGGTGTTTGCGCTGACGCGCTGCATGGCGTGGAAGTCGCGTGCGCGGCGAGCTGCCTCGCTGATCTCATCGCCGAGATCCGCCTCTCCAACGAGTTCGCACCTGACGTGGGAGTAGCCAGCTCCGAGAACTGCCTCGTCGGCCTCCTTGGCAAGCTCCACATCGCCAACAAGCCAGCCTCTGACCTAGAGTCGGTTGGCTCCACCGACCCAATGCTCGTCGACTCCGACGTGGCATCCCTTGACACCTTCCCCACCAACGTGGTGATCATCGATGACCCGCTCCCTCACGCGGACAGCGGCAGCAGCAGCGTCACGGAGGTTCTTGTCATCAGCCATGATGGAGGCTCCAACGGAGCCACCAGGACCCGCTGCAGGCGGCAATGCGGGACCTGTCTACGCCCATCGCGTCAGACGCCAACGCCGAGATGCTGGAAGCCTGCCGCCTCTCGCTCGTCGAGAACGCCAAGAAGTTGGCCACCATGAGACACCTCTCCGAGGCCTACCAGCACGAGATCGACCGCGACGTCGGTGGCACGCCGGCTGCTGGCGAGCCCAGCCGCATAGGCACGGTCCGACAGCGCGGTGCAGCCGTCGCGAGCATGTTTGGGGTAAACTGCCCTGTCTACGCCACGCCCATGGAGAACATATGTGATGCCTAGGCGGCAGAGGATGAGATGGATCACCTGGAGGGTGACGAGCGTCGCTACATGACGGAGCGCGTTCAACAACTCATAGACGCGGCCGCCGCGCAGCAAGAGGTCGGCTACCGTGTGGAAGAACCTGGCCAGCATGCCGAAAACCTCCCACCTCGCCGAGAGCATGGCGCGACCTCCCGATCGCTGATAGGTGGCGTCCACGACCAGAGAGACAGAGAGCCGGGTGCTAGCCGCAGTTGGACGCACATCACAATTGAGCGCGACCAAGACGGCCGCCCACGAGCAGTGGAATGGCAGGATGATCATTCGGCTCCTTCTCCTCGCTGGGAGAGGTGTGCCTCCCCGCCGCCTATTGAGCAGCCGACTCTCGGCGACCGGCTCGGCCGCCGTGAAGGAGTCGGAAAGAATGACACCCGCCACCGGATCGACCGCCTGGCTCGATCCCTGGCGATAGAAGAAGAAGATGCAATCGGCCCGCCTTGTTTTGGCCACCGCATTCGCGACGAGCCCCTCCCCAAAGGGTTCTCGCTCCCAAGAGACACGCCCAAGTACAACGGCTCTGTGAAGCCGGAGGACTAGCTGGTGGATTACTCCACAGCCGTCAACATAGCAGACGGCCACAAGCGCGTTGCCGTGAAGTATGTTCCACTCATGCTCCAGGGCATAGCCCAGACATGCCTGAATAGCCTGAAGCCCTGCAGTGCCAATCGCTGGGTAGATTTCACTGAAGTCTTCATCCACAACTTCACCAGCACATACAAGCGGTCGCCCAAGCCTCGCTAGCTTTCTCTGTGCGTCCAAGGCCCCACCGAGTCCACGCGCGACTACTTGATGGGGTGGGTCGAACTGCGCAACTCCTACGAAGGGGTGCATGAGGTGCAAGCCATTGAGTACTTCACTGGCGGATGCCGAGAGGGCACCTTACTCACAAACTGACTCCTCTATGACGAGCCGGCTACACCTGATGAGCTGCTGATCATAGAAGAGAAGTATGCCACGACGGACTCCTCCATGAAGTCGGAGCTCTAGGTGGATGCGACCAGGAAGGTACTCCCTCCGGCTCCCCGAACACCGGCTGGTGACAACAGTCAGCGCCAGTAGTAGAACGATAACAAGTGCAAGGCCCCGCAGCTAGCTTCAACCAGCCGACAGGTGGCGACAGTTGAGGACCAGCAGCCAGAGGGACAACCAGGGCCCAAGCGTCAGAAGGGCGGAAAGCCTGCTTGGATGCTCGCCTTCTCCTATGAACAAGCCCTCGATGCTCCCTGCAAGTTCCATACTGGCGCAAAGCCGTCCAACCACACCACCCAGAAGTGCCACTGGCTCACCCGAATCTCTAAGGGCGAAGGCCTGCTGCCTCCTCCGCATGCTGGCCAGCCGCCTCCTCCCCAGCAGCCGGCGGCCCACCCAGCAGTCGGTGCTATCCAGGATGAATACCCCGAAGAGCATGGAGATTACATCGTCTTCATCAGTGTGACTGGTGACTGACAGAGCCGACGTCAGCAGCACTGAGAGGTGAACCCCGTTGCTTCAAATGCCCCAAAAGTCATGCACTGGTCGGAGAAGCCTATCAGCCGGAGCCGTGTAGACCACCCGGAGGTGATGCCTTCTCCGGGTTCTTATGCCCTGGTCCTAGATGCCACCCTTGGAATAGAGAGGTGACCTGCTCATTTCTCCCGGATTCTGGTAGATGGTGGTAGCAGCATCAACATCCTTACCGCGATACCATGGAGAAGTTGTGCATCAAAGAGAAGTAGCACCAGCCTAGTCAGACTGTCTTTCATGGCATTGTGCCCAGCCTTTCCTGCCCACCAATTGACAAGATCAAGATAGACATCCTCTTTGGAGACAACGATCACTTCCGCCGCGAGGCAATTTGGTTTGAGTTGGTTGATTTGGAGAGCCCTTACCATGCACTCCTAGGCCGGCCAGTTCTAGCCAAGTTCATGGTGGTGCCACATTACGCCTACCTCAAGATGAAGATGTCGGGAAACAGGGGCATTATCACAATAACCAGAGACTACGAGAAGTCGGCTGCCTATGCTGCAACTAGCAGCCGTCTGGCCGAGTCCCTTGTGATTGCTGCTGAGAAGAAACTCCTGGACCGGGTGGTGGCCATGGCCAGCAAGCAGCCGGACCTGTCGCCAGATCCCAAAGAGTCAGAGACCCAGGGCTCCTTCCAGCCGGCCAAAGAAACAAAGAAGATCCCCTTGGACCCCGAGCACCCGGAGAGGCACGCTGTCGTAGGGGCCAACCATGACAGCAAATAGGAAAGTGAGCTCGTCGATTTGCTCCGTGAGAATCGGGACATCTTTGCATGGTCTCCCAAAGACATGCCGGGTGTTCCGACGGATTTCGCCAAGCACAAGCTACATGTTAGATCAAATGCCAAACCAGTCAAACAACCCCTCCGCCAACTATCGGAAGAGAAGAGAAGAATTGTTGGTGAAGAGATAGCCAGGCTTCTGGCAGCTGGCTTCATGATGGAATTGTTTTTTCTAGAGTGGCATGCCAACCGAGTCCTTATACTGAAGAAGAACAACAAGTGGCACATGTGTATTGACTATACCAGCCTCAACAATGCCTACCTCAATGATCCGTTTGCTTTGCCTCGGATTGACCAAGCAATAGACTACACAACCGGATGTGAGCTGCTAAGTTTTTTGGATGCCTACTCATGGTACCACCAGATCATATTGAACCCAGCAGACCGCCTTCATCACACCATTCGGAGCATTCTGTTACTTGACCATGACATTCGTCTTGAGAAATGCCGGTTCCACTTTTTAGCGTTGCATGCAGAAGTGGCTCCTCAAGCAACTCGCTAGAAATGCCCACGTCTACGTAGACGATATTGTGGTGAAGACGGATAAGCGCGGTACCCTCTTCGAAGATCTCAAGGAAACTTTTGATAATCTGCGCCGTTTTCAAATCAAGGTCAATCCATAGAAGTGTGTTTTTGGAGTACCAGCAGGCCAGCTCCTTGGCTTCCTGGTCTCAGAGCACCACATTTAGTGCAACCCTGTGAAGATCAAGACCATTGAGAGGATGGAGACAACCACCCGATTGCGAGACATCCAAAAGTTCACCGGCTGCTTGGCATCCATTAGCCGCTTCATCAATCGGCTGGGTGAGGAGGCTCTTCCCCTGTACCAACTCATGAAGAAAACCACTCACTTCGACGTGAATGACAAGGTGGACGAGGCCTTTCTCCAGCTGAAGAAGATGCTGACTACCCCGCCTGTCCTGGCGGCCCCGCCTGTCCTCTACCTCTACATCGCCGCAACCAGCCGAGTGGTCAGCATTGTCATTGTGGTGGAACACCCAGAGGACAGCAGAGCACATCCGGTCTAGAGGCCTATGTACTATTTGAGCGAGGTGCGGTTGACCTCAAAGCAGAACTACCCCCACTACCAGAAGATGTGTTACGGCGTGCACTTTGCCGCCAAGAAGCTGAAGCCATACTTCCAAGAGCACCCAATCATGGTTGTCTGCACTGACCCACTTGCTGAAATCATAGGCAACAGAGATGCATCATGCCGGGTGGCCAACTGGGCCATCGAGTTGGCCCCTTACACCATCTTCTACTAGCCAGGCACCGCCATCAAGTGCCAAGCACTGGCCGACTTCCTCGTCGACTGGGACGATGTCGGTGTTCTGGGAATGGGGGTCCCCAGACTTGCCTACCTGTGGCCCGCGGCGTGGCTCCCCCAGCGGCCCTGTACGGCCCATCTTCACCAGCAAACAGTCAAGACCCTCGCGAGGGGCCAAGCCTTGTGAGGCGGACGACGCAAGACCTCCTCAGGGGCGGCCTCACCAGGCTAGCTCGCGAGGGGCGGAGAGATCAATGCAAGGGTGATAGAGGCGGAGGTGTCCCGATCTTTCGATGAGATGATAACTATCGATTTGGTGAAGATGACTTTGACGATCCGACTACAAACGTGCACGACGTTGCGCCTTAGCAATCGCTAAACCAACTCCGAGAGGTTATTGACCACGCCGGAGCACAATCAACCTGACCACGAAGGTCTATTCCTGCAAGCAATCAAAGAACAAGCAAGAATATGATAAAAGCAATCTGAATATTGCGAGTATATATGAAGTTTTGATAAAGGTGGGGATCCGTAAGCGGTCTTGGTCTGGTCGTTGGACACAAACGAAGTACACGAAGTTGCAATGGCTAACTTTTAACTAAACAAATCCCCCGGAAAAGCTACTAGATGGATCTACTTATATAGGAGCAAGGGGTGGCGGCCAAGGAGGTGGGAGGACGTCCCAAGGCAGCCTAAAACTAATTCTAGGTCGTACAAGGCCAATGGGCCCAAGTGGAGGTGATGTAACACCTTTGGACTTGTAGTTTGACTCGGATTCTGCTGCAGCATCAGATTGTTTCGTCCACAACTCAACGCTCCGGACGAATTTGAAGGTGATTCCAATTGGGTTGGAAAGTGCACGAAATCTAGTTTCCAACAAAAAAAGAATCACCCAATTTGGAGTCCGTATGAAAAACTTGTGTGCGTTTTGAGTCAGGTATGTCTGTGCAGTCCGAATCTGAATCCAGAACGTGAGAGACTTGGACTCTATCTTCTCTTGGGCCAAAAGTGACGTGAGAGAACTTTTTGGACGGCAAATAAACATCTCTTTCTTCCTTATCTTCATATGTGGATTGTACAAATGTCCCATACACCTGTAATTAGATAAAAAACAAAAGTGTGTGAAGTATTTTTGTTCTGGATAACATAAATAGATTATTGAATAGTTTGCACTAGAAATCACCTGACAAATATGCATATATGCAATATTTTTGGTCATATCCAAGGTAGTCATGTCCTCATCATCCTCCCCTTCTTGAAAATAAAGCCGTCCTCGGCGTTGCTTAATCTGAAATGTGGCTAACAAAAGAGACAAGGTGTACATGTTGTATATGTATATGTCATCCATTTTTACTTCCCTTGAGTTTTGCATATATGACACATGAATAGATGAGTAACTTGCATAGTTCATAAAATCGAAAGCCAAAAAATTAGCACAAGAAGTAGAAGGCATGAAAATATTGCAACTCAGTTTGCACATATAAGTGAATCTCTTATTCATTTCAAAAGATTGACAATGTTCATCATTAAACCATCCCAACATTGGTGAATAAACCTTACTTGCATCAAATTTACATGCTACAACATGCTTAAATAAGCAAACATGCAATAAGTCATTCAACACAGAATCATCACCAAGATTAGAGGTCATATCAAAATGATTAAACATTGGTTCTTTTGCATCAATAGTTAATTCAATGGGTGCACTCAAAATTGTTGGTATTTCAGTTGTTTGATCACATGGCAAAGTCAAATTATCAACGTAGTCCTCTAAAATAGGTGGTGTGATCAAAGTAGTGGGTAGCTCATCAGATGGTGCATTCAAATTGACAAGGCATTCATCATTCTCATGTAGAGATGGAAGATCAGTACCTTTGTCATTACCTCTTATGATCAACTCAGATGATGTAGCCACTTTCGGGGGTGATGTGTCACATGGTGGAGGTGATATAGTCTTGACAACAACGGATGTGGTTGTCATAGTATGCCTAGTAGTTGAAGGAACAATCATATCAACTCTTGGAATGTGCACCATGCGCTTGTTCTCCTCGTGGCCAACACGTCGTTTTATTTCCTGTTCAGCTTTGCAAGCAAGATGAAACAAATGGTCCATAGGATAACACTCTTCATGAATTAGTATCTCTTGAATATCACGGTTTAATCCTCCCCAAAATCTATCCATAAAATCATCTTCACTTTCTTCTAAAGAGGAATGCAACAAGGTAGTTTGTAAATCATCATAATATTTTGTTACAGTTTCACTACCTTGTTTTAAGTGTTGCAACTTCTTAATCATGTCACGAGTATAATAAGCAGGGACGAAAGTATGTCGCATGGCAAGTTTCAAATCATCCCAAGTAGTAGGTATATAATCAGGGTGTAACCGACAATATTCACTCCACCAAACCAAAGAATAACCAGTGAAAGAACCAACCGCAACCTTAACCTTTTTATGTTCATTGAAATTATGGGAAGCAAATATATTTTTTATGTCGAACTCCCATTCAATATATAAAGCAGGTTTAAAACGGCCATTAAATGGTGGTATAGATACATTAACCTGATCATGTGCATTTGGATGTTTGTGCACCTCTCGTGACGGTTGTGGTATTTGCAAAGGTGGTGGCACGTCTCCCGCGATCGACAAAGCCCATGAATTGACTCTGGATCCTGTCATGATTAGTAGAACAAGAAACAAAACCCAAAAATAATGTTACTATAACTACTAGGATGTGGTGGTAAAACGCTCACAGTAAAGCAAATATCAATGTCTTACAAGTTCTTACCATGCAGCAGGCGGTGATCGGCAACCAGCGGTGTCAAGTAACTCCGAATATTGAGTAAAGCGATTGCCAGGGGAGCGTACGTATACACGGTGTAGAAATATGTGGAGCTGGGTTGGCTATATATGGTAGCAAAAGATTAGCAATAATCAATTCAAAGATGCAATGTTGAATAAACGCTCAACGACGGTACTGTGCTGGTCCTAGGCTAGACCGTACTAGAGACGCGAGCCTAGAACACTAATGAGGTCACGGCGTAGCACAATATAGCATCAATGAATGATACTAAGTAGCTCTTGACAGCAAGATATAAGTGAAGATCACAACGGCAGTGAAGATAATGATGAAAAAGAACTGCCAAGCAGGATATACAACAACTCTCTCTCCAACTTTCCTTTTGAAAAGTTTGAGACAATTTTCTGATAAATTCTTTCAAAGAATGCTACTAACTCAAGCACTTGATAGAGGCGAGGGTCCCGATCTTTCGATGAGATGATAACTATCGATTTGGTGGAGACGACTTTGACGATCCGACTACAAACGTGAACGACGTTGCTCCTTAGCAATCGCTAAACCAATCTCCTGAGGTTACTGACGATGCTGGAAGCACGGTCAGCCTGACCACGAAGGTCTATTCCTGCGAGCAATCGAAGAACGAGCAAGAATATGATAAAGCAATCTGAATATTGCAAATATATATGAAGTATTGGTAATGGTGGGGATCCGGAAGCGGTCTTGGTCTGGTCGTTGGACACAAACGAAGTACACGAAGTTGCAATGGCTAACTTTTAACTAAACAAATCCCAAGGAAAAAGCTACTAGATGGATCTACTTATATAGGAGCAAGGGGTGGCGGCCAAGGAGGTGGGAGGACGTCCCAAGGCAGCCTAAAACTAACCCTAGGTCGTACAAGGCTCATGGGCCCAAGTGGAGGTGATGTAACACCTTTGGACTTGTAGTTTGACTCGGATTCTGCTGCAGCATCAGATTGTTTCGTCCACAACTCAACGCTCCGGACGAATTTGAAGGTGATTCCAATTGGGTTGGAAAGTGCACGAAATCTAGTTTCCAACAAAAAAAGAATCACCCAATTCGGAGTCCGTATGAAAAACTTGTGTGCGTTTTGAGTCAGGTATGTCTGTGCAGTCCGAATCTGAATCCAGAACGTGAGAGACTTGGACTCTATCTTCTCTTGGGCCAAAAGTGACGTGAGAGAACTTTTTGGACAGCAAATAAACATCTCTTCCTTCCTTATCTTCATATGTGGATTGTACAAATGTCCCATACACCTGCAATTAGACAAAACACAAAAGTGTGTGAAGTATTTTTGTTTTGGATAACATAAATAGATTATTGAATAGTTTGCACTAGAAATCACCTGACAAATATGCATATATGCAATATTTTTGGTCATATCCAAGGTAGTCATGTCCTCATCATCCTCCCCTTCTTGAAAATAAAGCCGTCCTCGGCGTTGCTTAATCTGAAATGTGGCTAACAAAAGAGACAAGGTGTACATGTTGTATATGTATATGTCATCCATTTTTACTTCCCTTGATTTTTGCATATATGACACATGAATAGATGAGTAACTTGCATAGTTCATAAAATCTAAAGCCAAAAAATTAGCACAAGAAGTAGAAGGCATGAAAATATTGCAACTCAATTTGCACATATAAGTGAAGCTCTTATTCATTTCAAAAGATTGACAATGTTCATCATTAAACCATCCCAACATAGGTGAATAAACCTTACTTGCATCAAATTTACATGCTACAACATGCTTAAATAAGCAAACATGCAATAAGTCATTCAACACAGAATCAGCACCAAGATTAGAGGTCATATCAAAATGATTAAACATTGGTTCTTTTGCATCAATAGTTAATTCAATGGGTGCACTCAAAATTGTTGGTATTTCAGTTGTTTGATCACATGGCAAAGTCAAATTATCAACGTAGTCCTCTAAAATAGGTGGTGTGATCAAAGTAGTGGGTAGCTCATCAGATGGTGCATTCAAATTGACAAGGCATTCATCATTCTCATGTAGAGATGGAAGATCAGTACCTTTGTCATTACCTCTTATGATCAACTCAGATGATGTAGCCACTCTCGGGGGCGATGTGTCACATGGTGGAGGTGATGTAGTCCTGACAACAACGGATGTGGTTGTCATAGTATGCCTAGTAGTTGAAGGAACAATCATATCAACTCTTGGAATGTGCACCGTGCGCTTGTTCTCCTCGTGGCCAACACGTCGTTTTATTTCCTGTTCAGCTTTGCAAGCAAGATGAAACAAATGGTCCATAGGATAACACTCTTCATGAATTAGTATCTCTTGAATATCACGGTTTAATCCTACCCAAAATCTATCCATAAAATCATCTTCACTTTCTTCTAAAGAGGAATGCAACAAGGTAGTTTGTAAATCATCATAATATTTTATTACAGTTTCACTACCTTGTTTTAAGTGTTGCAACTTCTTAATCATGTCACGAGTATAATAAGCAGGGACGAAAGTATGTCGCATGGCAAGTTTCAAATCATCCCAAGTAGTAGGTATATAATCAGGGTGTAACCGACAATATTCACTCCACCAAACCAAAGCATAACCAGTGAAAGAACCAACCGCAACCTTAACCTTTTTATGTTCATTGAAATTATGGGAAGCAAATATATTTTTTATGTCGAACTCCCATTCAATATATAAAGCAGGTTTAAAACGGCCATTAAATGGTGGTATAGATACATTAACCTGATCATGTGCATTTGGATGTTTGTGCACCTCTCGTGACGGTTGTGGTATTTGCAAAGGTGGTGGCACATCTCCCGCGATCGACAAAGCCCATGAATTGACTCTGGATCCTGTCATGATTAGTAGAACAAGAAACAAAACCCAAAAATAATGTTCCTATAACTACCAGGATGTGGTGGTAAAACGCTCACAGTAAAGCAAATATCAATGTCTTACAAGTTCTTACCATGCAGCAGGCGGTGATTGGCAACCAGCGGTGTCAAGTAACTCCGAATATTGAGTAAAGCGATTGCCAGGGGAGCATACGTATACACGGTGTAGAAATATGTGGAGCTGGGTTGGCTATATATGGTAGCAAAAGATTAGCAATAATCAATTCAAAGATGCAATGTTGAATAAACGCTCAACGACGGTACTGTGCTGGTCCTAGGCTAGACCGGACTAGAGACGCGAGCCTAGCACACTAATGAGGTCACGGCGTAGCACAACTAGCATCAATGAAGGATACTAAGTAGCTCTGGACAGCAAGATATAAGTGAAGATCACAACGGCAGTAAAGATAATGATGAAAAACAACTGCCAAACAGGATATACAACAACTCTCTCTCCAACTTTCCTCTTGAAAAGTTTGAGACAATTTTCTGATAAATTCTTTCAAAGAATGCTACTAACTCAAGCTTTCCAATGCAAAAAGAATCACTCAATTCCGAGTTGATATGAGGAGTCAAAGAATTCTAAAACTGGCCTGAAAAATTGGAACAAGCTGTGTTCACGAACTTCAGAGGGCAAAAAGACCTATTTAGAAGCCGATTTTGAGGTGTCAAATATTGAACTAGCTTCTGCAACTATTTAGATGCGGCTCATCGCTAGCTTCAATTTGAGTACTCACGGAGCCAAAACTGACTTCGTATGAGGAAGATACACCTGTTTTACCGAACAGTGCGCAAAACAGATTCCAATCCCAATTCAACTACGAGATTGAGTCTAGATAGATCCGAATTTTGTTTTTTTTTCTCCTCTTTTTTTTTTTCTCACACTTTTTTTCTTTTCCTTTCTTTTTTTTTCTCTAACTTTTTTTTTACTTTTTTTTCTCTCGTTTTTTTTCTCTATCTTTTTTTCTCTCTCCCTCTTTCCAAAAAAAACTAGATAAGATGTAGATTGGATCAAGCGAAGATGGGAACGATCTCAACTATGATTATGACAATGAACAGTGGGTAGCACGTGGAGGAAATTGATGGATGGGTGGTGGACAGCGGAAGGGATAACGATGCAGCGGCGACGTGACTAATGTGAACAGAACTCGAAACTCTAAACGACCTAGACACTAAGACCAGCAACTCGACACGACGATGCAACCGATAATTCAACTATGCAAGCAATGAAAAGAAAAATTGCAAAGGCTCAAACTGGCTTGGACAAAGGATGAATAGATCTAACTCTTTTTTGTGGACTTTTCTTAGACAATAGGTAAGAAAATAAATCTAATCTAGGAAAACTGGAAATTCTCACCGAGCAACCTGAAAACTGATACCACTTGATAGAGGCGGAGGTGTCCCGATCTTTCGATGAGATGATAACTATCGATTTGGTGAAGATGACTTTGACGATCCAACTACAAACGTGCACGACGTTGCGCCTTAGCAATCGCTAAACCAACTCCGAGAGGTTATTGACCACGCCGGAGCACAATCAACCTGACCACGAAGGTCTATTCCTGCAAGCAATCAAAGAACAAGCAAGAATATGATAAAAGCAATCTGAATATTGCGAGTATATATGAAGTTTTGATAAAGGTGGGGATCCGTAAGCGGTCTTGGTCTGGTCGTTGGACACAAACGAAGTACACGAAGTTGCAATGGCTAACTTTTAACTAAACAAATCCCCCGGAAAAGCTACTAGATGGATCTACTTATATAGGAGCAAGGGGTGGCGGCCAAGGAGGTGGGAGGACGTCCCAAGGCAGCCTAAAACTAATTCTAGGTCGTACAAGGCCAATGGGCCCAAGTGGAGGTGATGTAACACCTTTGGACTTGTAGTTTGACTCGGATTCTGCTGCAGCATCAGATTGTTTCGTCCACAACTCAACACTCCGGACGAATTTGAAGGTGATTCCAATTGGGTTGGAAAGTGCACGAAATCTAGTTTCCAACAAAAAAAGAATCACCCAATTTGGAGTCCGTATGAAAAACTTGTGTGCGTTTTGAGTCAGGTATGTCTGTGCAGTCCGAATCTGAATCCAGAACGTGAAAGACTTGGACTCTATCTTCTCTTGGGCCAAAAGTGACGTGAGAGAACTTTTTGGACAGCAAATAAACATCTCTTTCTTCCTTATCTTCATATGTGGATTGTACAAATGTCCCATACACCTGCAATTAGACAAAAAACAAAAGTGTGTGATGTATTTTTGTTCTGGATAACATAAATAGATTATTGAATAGTTTGCACTAGAAATCACCTGACAAACATGCATATATGCAATATTTTTGGTCATATCCAAGGTAGTCATGTCCTCATAAAAGGGTGTCACACCCTGATTTTCATGCCACAACACTTAAGCTAATAAATCATGATAAAATGTGGGTTGTCAAAAACTTTTGAGTGTTTAGGTATTTGCTTGATTTGATTTTAGTGTGTTGGTTGCAAGTGCTCTAAAAATCAGATAAATCCTCCAACTCTTATACTCCTTCTCCTTGATCCAAAACCTTTCCCAATGATCATGCCATGTGTGTAGGACATAAAAATAATTTCTTGAAAAAATATTTTGGCCAAAAGAATTTTCTAAATTAGGTTTTCCAAAAACCCCTGAATTGAGACTTGAACTACAAGTACTTAATTAAGGGTGTGAAAAATATTTCAAAAATTATATTTGAAACCTATTAGGTATAGGGCTCCCATAAACCACAAAAATATAATTTTAAAAGTTATTTTACTATTTTATTTAAAGGCTTTTTCTTAAGGCCACAAATGGTCTTTAATAGGTTAAAATTATTTTAATGTTTCTAAAATATTTGAGAAAATTTAGGGAATCTCAGTGGACATATATTGTCCATATATAAGAGTTTCAACATTGAACAACTCTACATTGCCAAGTGTGTCCTTGTGATCTGAATTTTTATGGACATGTTCAAGTCCTCAAATGATGACACTACACCAAGTGGTGCATCAAGGAGAATATATTTGCATGACTAAATCTTGGTAAAGCCATTTCTGCTGATTTCTAGGGTTTACCAAAGTTACATTGACTACTTTTCCCAAATGAGATCAAACATGGTGGAACACCTTACTTCTATGTGCCATTTCATCCTGTTAAGCTTCATGTCTAGTGAAATTAAATTTCTTGCCCAAACCTACATCAAATACCTTTTGGCAGAATTTTAAAATATAAGTTTCAACCCCTTCCACTAATGTCCATGAGCTGAAGCTTTTCCCACGGCCTCACCTGCTCCTCCTCTACCTCCTGCATGCCTTGCTGCCCAAGGAGAAATGATTAAGGGGGGCAGAGACCCATTTTTCTTCTCTAGACATCATCATTCCCACTCTCTCTCAACCCCCCCTCTCCTCTAGTGGATCCCCAGGGCATCCGATGCCATTTCCACATTGTTTACTCCCCTCTGCAGTCCCTAGACACAAGTGGATGCGCGCAAAAGCCAAGGACACCGGCCAAGGACGTGCTCTGGAGCACGTTATCGTGATCCCGACTGTTGATGCCGCGTCCCCCGACCACCTCGAGCCTCCCCCTCGCGCCAGTTGAAGTCCTCGACGTCCGCAACACGACAGCCGTGCAGGCCCCTCCTTCCCCCTCTCTCACCCTCTGCCCGTGCCCAATGCTGCCCAGCTCGGCCGATGGGCGCACGAGCTCGGGACCCTCCTGGAGCATGCCCCGCTCCCCCTTTCCTTATCCCCCTACTTGGACCACGCCCACGAGCGCCGGAGACAAACTCGAGCCTCCTCCCGTGGCCACCATGGCCATTTCCGTAGGTTCCCGTAGGCCGCGTCCACGGTGAGCCGTGGCCTCGCCATATAAGGCCGCCCCTGACCTCCGTCTGGAGCTCCTTTGCTCCCTCTCTCTCTCGTGCACCCCCTGGACCAACCTGCACCTCCTCTCGTGCCCTCATACTCCCTCATAGGACGGAGTGCCACCGTCGGTCTCCGCCCAAATTCCCGCAAACCTGTAGCGACCCGACCCGAATGGATCAAGTCTCTGTGCTTAAGTGTCATCCCTGGATCAGTATGCTAACACACACAGTACTCGAGGATTTATAACAGAGGTAAATCACATGTGTAAAGTAACGTAAATACTATTACCTCAATCCAAAATAGCGGAAGTAACAAGTTTGTGGATTCCCATCAACACCAATGGCAAAGTTGAGTGTAGAAATCATAACCCTAACGTATCACTTACTCGTCGTAAGAAATCCTGCAACATGACACGTTGCAGCCACAGAGGGTCAGTACATTGAATGTACTGGCAAATTCACACTGTAGAGCAATGATGAATAATGGCTATCACTACATGCATATTTGGCTGGTGGAAAAGCTCTACGATTATAAGGTTTTTGCGAAAAGCCAATTTTTCCCTACTGCAAAGGAATAAATTTACTTAACTATCATGGTGGTTGTTAAACATTGACAATGGTTGACAGCATTCTCAATCCCAATTAAGTAATATCATTAAACCCAACAATATTCATTTAAAGTAACATGATGAGATCAATGGGATAATCCAAGAACTACATACTCAAGATGTCCATAACCGGGGACACGTCTAACCATGATTAGTTTATAAACTCTGCAGAGGTTTGCACACTTTTCCCCACAAGAATCAATCGCCTCCATTTGGTTTCTCGCACTACATGGTGTTTGAGAAGATGGATGACCGAGACATAGTCTTGCAGAAGCGCTAGCACCTTACGATGGGTAGAACATACCACCTACATCCCCTACATCTGCTAGTCTACCACTATAAGAGTTCGCACGACTTAGTCAACTATGCTAGAGCCCATAATAGCTTGTGGCTGCACACAAAAGTTTCTAGCATGAATAATCTTATGATCCCTTTGAGCCTGGGTGGGGGACCGTAGGATGATCACACGGTATATCCCCGGGATCTCCTAGGACAATACTGGTATATCCCCAGGTGTCCGGGCAAGTCCCCTAGCAATCCACCCAGATGTGTATTCAAGTTGCCACCTTAAGTTGAACCATTAAATAACAATCTCACATCTGTCATGGATTTCACTCATACCCAAACCACATCTACGAGCATAGCATAGCAATATAAGCAACACGTAGAAGTAACTCCCAAGGGTTTGATAGTAACAGGGCAATAGGTTCCTACCTCATCAACTACTTCCCAATCCCACAATTTAATTAGATCCTAATCATGCAATGTTTGAGGTTTGATCTAATGCAATGAAAACTGGGTATGAAGGGGATATGATCAAAGTGTGAACTTGCCTTGCTGATGATCCGCGAAACCTAACGATTCGAAGTAACAGGCGGCGCACTCCGGGTATTCTATCACAGACAAACAAACAAGCATACAATAATTACTCATCTAATGCACAGGTAAAACTCAAATAAGCGATCTAACCAGAATGTTCAACTTAAGAACTCCGGTTGGCAAAAAGAATCAAATCGAATGAAGCAACGAAAGTCAAACTGCGAAAGAAAACAACTTTGTTCTAGTAATCTGGATCTAGGGCAAATTTTACAGTAGCAAAATCTTGTTTAAGTTGGTTAAACGGTTAAAGGGTTTCGAGACAAATCCCTAGGCGCTTGAATCGCCTGATTCCGATAAACGAGCGAAAAGTTAAACTAAAACGAAAATCGGATGAGGAATCGTGATCAGAAAAATCGTGGATTTAATTCGAGAAAAAGAAAAACGACGAACTCCGATTTTTTTGGCACAGAAAACGAGGCGCGACGAACCTCGGGCGGCGGAATCATCGGCGGCGGCGGCGGCGGCCCCGGCGGCGCGCGCGGATCGAGGCGGGGCTGATGGGCTGGGGCGGCTCGGGGCGGCGCTATTTAAAGGCTGCCCCCGGGTGGTGTCCCGCTCGGGTACGGCCCGAAGTCGGTTCGTTTTTTTAATTATTCCGCTCATAAGTAAAATAAAAAGAAATACTAAACGGACTTCAAAAATTCTGAAATAAATTTTCATAGGCTTCTAAAATCAAGCCGCACAAGGTGAACATTTATTTGGGCCCTAAATGCAATTTTGAAAAACGCACATTTTTCCTAAATTCAAATAAAACACCGAAAAACTCCGAAATAAAAATATTATTTGATTTTTTTATTAAATCCTCAATATTTCTTTATTTTGGGAAAGTCATTTTATTCCCTCTCACATAAAATAAATAAAATCAAATGATCCCATTCTCAACATTTGAGAAAACTCAAATTTGAAAATAACGAAATCCCCAACTCTCTCCGTGGGTCATTGAGTTGCATAAAGTTTCAGAATTGGAAATATTTTCCAAATGAAATTCAAATATTTTCAACACCCCATGTCATTTAAATAAATGGAAGAAGTCATGTCATCTTCTCTCCAGGGTTTTGTGATGAAAAGAATTTGAATTCTCGGGGATCAAAAGAAAAAGGTGAAAGTTTGGGAAAGTCCTTTTATTCCTTCTACTTTAACTTTCAAAAAGTTTCGTATTTCACTCACTTTCAGACAATCAATCAACCAATCAATCAAATCTATCTATTTGTTTATAACATTCCAAAATTTAGAATTTTGGGATGTTACAAAACCAAAGCCTCCCCTCCCCTCCTTCAGACACCAATGGAGCCACCGCACGCCGGCGAGGCTCCTCCGCCCTTTACCTCCTCCTCTAGCGCCCCGCAACCCCAAAACCACTCTCACCCGACGCCAGCGTCAACCGCGGGCAAAGCCCTGCTCCCATCCGGTGAGGCAGGCACCCATGGTGGGGTCTCCCTGGCTCGTCTCTCTCTACTGAGCACGCTAGTGGGCGGAGCATCACCGGAGACACCCTATAGCACCGGCGGCCCGCGTCGAACGCAACCTCTGTCTCCCTTCGCGCCCGCGCGGGAGGTTGAGGACGAACCTGCAGGCGGGCCCCACTCATCTGTGGCCTAGCCAGCGGGCCACGCTGGCAAGTGGAGGCGGGTTCACCCTCTCCCGCTTTCCCGCAGCGAAGGCGCACTCCGCCTGGGTGCCTTCAACATCGCAAAACCCGCACGCGGCCGAGCAGCTGGGCCGGCCCGCTGCTAACTCCCGCCTGGCGTGCAAGATAAGGTTAATGCCCATTTCCTTTTCCTTTTTCTTTTTCCAGTAAGCTACTAAACTCCACAAACAAATCAAATAAAGTTCAAATTGGGTGATTCCCATTTCTAGTGACTCCATAAACCATGTTCTACGTCATGGTGCATCATGCACATTTTTCCA
The DNA here is from genome assembly GCF_018294505.1 of Triticum aestivum. NCBI lineage: Eukaryota > Viridiplantae > Streptophyta > Magnoliopsida > Poales > Poaceae > Triticum > Triticum aestivum. Next base: position 298,238,103 of record NC_057800.1, read on the forward strand.
GAGCACTTTCCTTCACACTTATTTAGTGAATCCCAATTTTCTTAATTCTGTGATAACCTTTAGAAAATCACAGAAAGCTCATTTTTTCCAAATTACATGATTCAAATTCCTAGATTCTTCTAAGTTCATAACTTAGTTTATCAACATTTTTCCCAATACTTTCTGTGCCACACAAAGTAATGAACCATTTCTTCATATTTGTCAAATTTGCAAATTCATAGGAAAATCATTTGGACTCCAAATCCAGTGAAACCAACTCCTAGATTCTGCTAAAATCATTCTTTGTTCAATGGGTGCCCTTGCTCATTTTTCAAAATAATGATTCTGTACACTTCTCGCAAATCTACAAATCCCTTGATTCCATCATATTGAAATGTTCAGAAATATCTACTGACCCAATCCCAATGAAACCAGTCTGGTAATTTTTCATATAACTAGAGATGTCCTAGAAAAGTCAAATTAATATTTTTAGAGCACTTTTATTTTCTGCCTTGTTGTGTTGCTTACTATGATTGTTTCCGACATTAGTTGACAAAGTAGACGAAATACTCGGAGATGAACCAGAAGACTTGAAGACTCTGAAGAACCAGGCAAGCAGCCCTTTGACCATGTCTAAGAAACCCTTTTTATGCATGTCATATGGCACTTTTATTGCTTGCATCGAAGTCATGATAATGTGGTGACCACTTGAGGTGGTATGCCTCCACTGATTTTCTCGTTGACACTTGCATGATGCATGACACTACCTTTCTATGAGGGTTATGCCGGTGGGAGTAGATAGGATGCTAAAGTAGTTGCTACGCAAAAAGGGATGGGAATATGCATGGTGATGGAGGCAAAGTATTTCCAAAAGACTTTTCGAAAACCCCATCGGGTGCCACTTATGCCCGAGGGAGATGATGAGTTACGTAGCCACTTGATGACGAAGTGGTGTATCGAGGCAAGTGTGTGTGTTGTTTTCCAAAACGGATTGGTTTAAGTTGCGACCATTATTCCAACCTTACATGCGCAACCACTCTACCCTTATATGGGAAAGGGCATTATTGATTACCTAGGCCGATACTAGCTTGGAGCCCGCATTACTAGTGACGAGAGAGTTGTTGTTGCACGGCCATGACTGTTTTTATAGGGCACCGGACACACCGTTGGTACACCGTGCTTGTGGTATGTGATGAATATGGGAGCGTGGCTCCACATTCTTAAGATGAGAAATGTTGGGAATGAGGGTTGCTACCAATTGAGTGGACTCTATGTTAGTATCGTCCAGGGGAAGGTAATGATCGGGTGCTTACCCCGGGTACTTGAGGTACCGCTGGTCGTGGATGACACGGAAGTTCCTCGGATCTTGTGAACAGGATATGATGAAGAATACTTCGGTGACGAACACACGAGCTAGGACGCTTCCCAGTCAGAATGCCTGTAGGGTTAAGGCAGATGGCATGGGTCCAAGTTATCGACGAAGACTTACGCTGCGAAGTTATACTCAAGACTCGACCATAGCAGTCATAATTTATGTAAGACGGTATGTATGTATGTAGGACTCTTGTTATTCAGCTTCTCTGTGTTCAGTGAGCATTGATCCCTGGGATCATTATACACGTGCATTCGGTGATCACGACTTATGAGTCGGGGTCCCCACAGAGCTGGTATCAGAGCCATCCTAACTGTAGGAAGCCATAGTTAGCATGGTCATTAGTTAGGTTAAAACTATTTTCAAAACTATTACTAACTTTGAAAAATTATCTACACTTCTCTTCCCTTCTGAGTTTTTCAAAAACTAAGATATATTTTCCTTATTGATCTCTTCCCCTTCAAAACTTTTGCAAATAGTCGCTAGTACCTTTAAGCCCCTGACCACTGGATTCCCTGTAATCCTCATGGGTAACCGCAAAGAAGACGTCTTGCCAGACATTCACCCACACCTTCTGAACACAAACTTGGCGACACCACGACAAGATGGAAAATGCCTTCTCAATGAATGAGGAAACCAAGACTCGGAAGATGGTGACACCTTTGAGTTTCCCCTGGATGATGCAACCTGGTCCTATGACGATCAGGGTGTAAGATATGCAGGATCATGATATACATCGCTAATAGAGCAATCATGTCCTTACCGTTGTTGTATCGGCAACCACCGGTGGATGAGAACCTCGCCATTTGGTCGGCCTCACTATAGTGAGGAGGGAAACGGTTCTCCTCATCCCCCTCTCTTGGTGTCGATGTTGTCATCAACGTAACCGACATGTTGGACCTCTACTATGCCTTGTTAATGTCATTTCATAAAGGATAACCTACTTGGTACCATCGATGCCATAGAAGACAAAAAAGGATCATCATGATTAAGAAGACAACAGAAGACCGAGTCAATGCCTGCTACGAGGAGCCACCTTCACCCCATCACTTCAACAAGCGAGAAGTTGTTGAAGAATCTTCAGGATCAACCCGGATTGTTTCATCGAACAACTACAAGAGACGTTGCAACACCTGAGGAAAACCCAGAAGACTGCATGAGGCACGGAGCAAAGCACGACTACTGAATCCGAGAACCCCTAGGGTAGGATGAGTCGTGTACCCCCTATGCACAGTCGAGTCCGTATGATGGGTCGAATTGAACCATGATTGTGTGTTTCTTGTTTTTATTTGTTTGTGTTTTGATATAGGTCGCACTTTTGCCCTAGACAACAAGTACGCGACTATATCACCTTCCTTACCTTGTGATGTAGGGTAGAGACCCTAATCGCCTGATCTTTCACGAAAGGAGCGGATCCCGCGGAAATCACGAAGAACACGGGGAAGAATGGAGAGAAAACACAATAAGAAACACGAGAGGAATCACTAAACCGACACGAATAAGTCACACATGGGCTAGATCCTCGAGTACATAAAGGAGAGATACACGATCCACGGACAACTAGGGACGATACACGGTAACCGGTCTTCTCCGTGAGGAGGTCTTGATGTTCTTCCCAAAAGAGGAGTCTTGAATCCGCTTGGGGGATCTTCTCCGGTGGAGGCTCGAATCTCCGTAGAGAAGAATACCAAGTGGATGAGAAAAGCTCTCTCACAAACATGAGCTAAACATTTGCTAACCCTAGAAATGGGGAGTAGAAGGTCTATTTATATCCCAAGGGGCGAATGGGTAAGTGAGGGGGCGAAACAGTTACACAGGCCTCGGCCCAAGTCACGCACGTAGGCGCTGGTCAGATGATCCGGGAGTTGGTTCGGATGATCCGGGCTTCGGGGGTCCGGATGATCCGGGTCGGCGTCCGGATCGTCCGGCTGTGTTGGAGCAGCTGCGGGAGGGCCAGATATCTAGGACCTGTTCCAGACGACCGGGTGTGGCCGGATGATCCGGGCCTGGGTCTGGATCACCCATCTCCGAGATGTCTTCTCGGGTGTCGCTGGGCATATTACCCAGATCGTCCAGGCCGGATCATCCGGACGGCGGTCCGGATCGTCCGGGTTTCTGCTGACTTAGCCCTTTTTCTTCTTCGTCTTCACGTCCATCTTCCTCTTCGGATTCCCCGCACTCCTTGGCGTCTCCATGGCTAACTCCTTGATACCTGAATATGCACAATGTCTCCGTTTGAGGTAGTAGCCATTTCTCATGGTCATCAAAGTGGAATTGTGAGAGGAGAGATGTCACCTCGGTCTCTAGAGCTCTTGCACGTGATCGAGTCATGGGTCCACTGGGCACTTAATGAGACGATGGTAGGTCCATGGGGGTGACCTTGGGATGCTCCGCATCATCTCCCTTCCCTTGCGAAAGATCCGACCTCGGATCGAAGTCCTCATCACCATGGTACAGGGACAGATCTTTGACGTTGAAGATGTCGCTCACGGAGTACTTGTCACGCGGGATGTCGATCTTGTATGCGTTGTTGTTGTAGCGGGCAAGCACCTTGAATGGTCCATCAGCTCATGGTAGAAGCTTGGACTTGCATTCGTTAGGGAAGCGTTCCTTGTGAAGGTGTAGCCACACAAGATCTCCAATGTTGAATATCATGTGATGCCTGTTGACGTTGAGCTTGGTCGCGAGTCATTGTACTTGGAGCTCAATGGTGTGCCTTGTATCTTCATGCATCTTCTTGAGGTGGTTGACTCAGGCACTCGCGTCCATGTTTATGCGCTCGTGTAGTGGTAGAGGTAGAATGTCCAATGGGTACAACGGGTTGAAGCCGTAGACAACCTCGAAGGGGGACTTGCCGGTAGTCGAATGTCATGCGCGGTTGTAGGCACCCTTCCCACTCCTTGATGTTCTTCTTGATTAGCACGCGAACAAGGGTGGAGAGCGTATGGTTTGTCACCTCCTTTTGGCCGTCGGTTTGTGGATGATATGCCGTGGAGAATAGTAGCTTGATTCCGAGCTTGGCACATAAGGTCTTCCAAAAGTAACTCAAGAACTTGACGTCGCGGTGCGAGATGATAGTCTTTGGCACACCATGTAGACGCAATATTTCCCTACAAAACAGATTAGCAACATGTGAAGCATCATCTATCTTGTTACAAGGAATCAAATGTGCCATTTTTGAGAAACGGTCCACAACGACAAATATGGAATCTTTCCCATTTCGAGTCCTAGGCAAACCAAGTACAAAGTCCATGCTAAAGTCTTCCCATGGTTGGTATGGAATTGGTAGAGGCATATAGAGGCCATGATATTGAGCTTTGGACTTAGCTTTGCGACATTTCGAACATCAGTTGGTGAAACGATTGACGTCCCGAAACATATTGGGCCAAAAGTAGTTCTTCGAGAGCATGGCGAATGTCTTGTCGCATCCGAAATGTCCCATTAAGCCTCTTCCATGCGATTCCTACAAAAGCAACAAACGAAGAGACGACTCAGGGGATGCAAAGTTTGTTAGCTCTCATAAGATAGCCATCTTTGATGTAATAGCGTTCCCAAGATGTATGCGACAAACACTTGGCATAAGGAGTAGAAAAAGTTGCATCATGCTCATATAAGTCTTTGATATGCTCGAAGCCAATGACATCTAACTCAAGTTGCGTGACAAGAATGCATATGCGGGAAAGAGCGTCCGCTATGATGTTTTCTTTACCCTTAATGTACTTGATGACATAAGGAAAAGACTCAATAAATTCACTCCATTTAGCATGACGCTTGTTCAACTTGGCTTGACCCTTAAGATACTTGAGGGTCTCATCATTAGTATGAATGATAAACTCATGGGGACGAAGGTAATGTTCCCATTCATGCAAAACGCGGACTAAAGCATATAGCTCTTTGTCATAGATGGGGTAATTGAGTTGCGATCCGGAAAGTTTCTCACTAAAGTAAGCTATGGGGCGCTTCTCTTGCGTTAACACACCCCCTATGCCATTACCACTAGCATCACAATGAATCTCAAAAGGTTTGTCAAAGTTGGGTAAGGCAAGCAGGAGAGCATGAGTAAGCAAGTTCTTAAGCTCATTGAAAGCGGTATCCTGGGATGGTCCCCAAACAAAAGGCGCATTCTTCTTGCTCAAAGCATGCAAAGGCGAAGCAATGGTGCTAAAATCCTTCAGAAAGCAACGATAGAAACCCGCAAGGCCAAGGAAACTACACCCTTGATGCAAGTTTGTTGCTTGCGGCCAAGTCTTAATAGCATTGATCTCGGATTCATCAACATGAACACCCTTAGAAGAAACAACAAAACCCAAGAAAATGAGCTTATCAACACCAAAAAGGCATTTCTCCATATTAGCATAGAGGTCCTCTTTTCTAAGAGTTTGCAAAACGGTTCGGACATGGGTGACATGCTCTTTGATAGATTTGCTAAACACAAGAATGTCATCGAAGTAAACCACGACAAATATACCAATGTAAGGGCGAAAGACATGATTCATAAGGCGCATAAAAGTGCCTGGTGCTTCCGAGAGACCCATAGGCATGACTAACCACTCATACAAACCAAACTTGGTTTTGAAGGCAGTTTTCCATTCATCACCCTCTTGTATGGGGATTTGATTGTAACCACTCTTAAGATCAATTTTGGAAAATATAGTGGCACAACTAAGTTCATCTAGCATATCATCTAGGCGTGGAATGGGATATCTATAGCGAACGGTGATAGCATTGATAGATCTACAATCGGAGCACATGCGAAAGCTACCGTCACGTTTTGGCACAAGAATGACCGGTACGGCAGAAGGGCTCAAACTTTCACGCACATGTCCATGGTCTATGAGATGCTTTACTTGCCTTTGAATTTCTTTGGTTTCTTCGGCGTTGACGCGGTAGGGAGCTTTGTTCGGAAGCAGTGCTCCGAGGATGAGGTCGATGCGGTGCTCAATGCCTCATAGTGGAGGTAGTCCTCGAGGTAGCTCATCGGGGAAAACATCTTGGAATTCCCGCAATAAATAAGATAACACCAAGGGTAGATTGTGAGAGGTGTTAGTTTGTGGTGCCTTGTCCTTGCACAATAGGACATAGTGTAGGACACTCGATGGGTTCTCACACATTTCGCTCATCTCATGTTTGGTGGAAAATAGAACTAAGTTTTTCTTGTAGCTCATCATGGAGGCACTCAATTTGGGCTTGTGGCACTCACTCTCTTTTTGGTAGCTCACTCTCTCACTATTCTCTCCATGATGGATGGCTTGCTTGTCGGTGATCACTTGGCTTGGAGACATAGGTCATAGCACAAACTCCTTTTCTTTCATCTTGAAGCTATAGTGGTTTGTACGCCCATTGTGGACGACTCCTCTATCGAATTGCCATGGCCGTCCAAGGAGAAGATGACAAACGGTCATTGGAATGATGTCGCACTCCAAGGTGTCTTCGTAGGCGCCGATTTTGAAGGAGACTTGTACTCGGTGCTCGACTTGGATGGTGCCGGAGTCACTAAGCCATTGCACTTTGTATGGATGTGGATGCTTCGTCTTGGGAAATTGGAGCTTGGAGTTCTTCACTTGCGAGATTATGACAACTTCCTCCATCGATGATAACCTTGATAGATCGTCCATTGATGCCGGCCTTGGTGTGGAATATGTTGCATCTTTGGTCTTCTTCTTGGTGATGTTGGAGGGTCAAGATTTTCGAGACAACAAGTGTGGGACTTCAGTCTTCATCGCAAAAGACTTGTTCTTCTTCATTGTTCACTTGGCGGTGCATGGCGACTTGCTCAAGGGCTTCCATTTCTCCTTCACTCATGGAGTCATAAGTGCCATCATCGTTTAAGACCATTGTTCGCTTGTTGGTGCACTCATAGGACTTGTGGCCTCGGCCGCCGCAAGCGAAACACTTGAAGGAACTGGTCTTGACGGTCTCATCGGTTGGGGTTGAGGATGATGAAGCTCTCGTCTTGAAGTTGCTCATAGTAGGATGGCTTGTAGTTGACAAAGCTTTCTTGGAAGTCAACTTGTCGAAGTTGATTGAAGAAGGCTTTGTAGTCGGTGTTGGAGTCATTGAAGCTTGGTTGTTGGTGAAGCCGAAGAACTTGGATGAGAACTTGGCATACTTGAAATCATCTTGCACTTGGCATTCCGCTTTGGTAGCTTGGTGCACTAGCTCGATGAGATTTGAGTATGGTTGGAAGTCGGCGATCTTCTTGATGGGATGATTGAGTCCATTCAAGAAGCGTGCCATTGTTTGCTCATCATCTTCCATGACATTGGCTCTTATCATTACAATCTCCATCTCCTTGTAGTATTCTTCAATGCTCTTGGTTCCTTGCTTGAGTTGTTGGAGTTTCTTGAAGAGGTCGCGGTTGTAGTAGGTAGGTACAAAGCGTGCTCTCATGACATCCTTCATTTGTGCCCAAGTAGTGATGGGTGGTTCACCTCTTGCCGCGCGGTGCTCAATGACTTGCTCCCACCAAATGAGCACATAGTCTTGGAACTCAAGGGATGCCCTTGCGATCTTCTTCTCTTCTTCATAATTGTGCAAATGGAAGATCTTGTCAACTTTCAATGCCCATGAAAGGTACTCTTCGGGATCGTTGCTTCCGTTGAACTTGGGCATGGTGAACTTGAGCTTGAAGTAATGTTGCTCTTCATTGTGTTGGGGTCGGGGATGATGACGCCCATGTTGTAGAGGATTGTTCAACTCGTGGTGCGCTTGTCGCAGAGGATTCCCATTGTCTTCATGCTCTCGATGAAGTTTATGGTCTTGGCGAGCTTGTGTAGGAGCTTGTCGAGCTCGAGGAGGAACTTGACGATACACGCGAGCTTGAAATCGTCATTCTTGAATTTCTTCGCGAAGTGCTTCCCATTGTTCATGGGCTTATCGGCTTCGGTCGGCAACGGCTCGACTCGAATCGCGTAGAGCTCGTTGTGCCTCAAGTGCTTGAGCATCACGGAGTTGTTGTTCTTGACGTTGAGCCTCGGCATCTTGTGCCTTTTGGTGTAGACGCGCGCGTTCTTTCTCTTCATGTTGGCATTGTCGTTGTCGTTCTCGTGCTAGCGCAAAGGCTTCTTGGGTTTGATGTCGTCGGTGCTCTTGTGAGTCGATGTCGCGTAGAGGATTGAGGTTTGCTTGATGCTCGTTGCACGCGACACGTCGAAGAGTGTTCGAAGACGGTGTACTTGAGCCGGAGAGGGTAAAGTTGGAGTGGCGACTTGAACGGCTCCTTCTTGAAGTGGAAGAAGAGCGGTGGAGCAATAAAGCGTGAATATTGTCCATCCTTGCGTCATTCTCTTGCTTGTGATCATCGAGCTTGTGGTCGAAGTAGTCCCTTGTACGTTGCTCGGAGAGTCGCAAGTCGCTGGCGAGGTTTTCAATGCGGTCACTCATGGCTTGTTGTTCTTGATGCAAAGCACGTTGTGCACCAAAGAGGTGGCTTTTGTTGACGAAGGAGTTCATGTCATCGTCTTGCTCCGTGAAGAGTGGGTTGGTAGAAGTACTTGGCCTATCCATCATTCCAAGACAATTGTGAGTGGTAGAAAGAGAAGAACGAATACCAAATGTACGTTGACCAAACTTGAAAGTGGATCGATTATCACTCCAATTTAGGACAAGGGAATAACCCAATTGGTACGAATTCTCGTCGGTTTCTCACACCTACACAAGTAAAAGCTTATGGTGGAGCTTGTTTAGGATGGTGGCACAATTTTTGATGTGAATGTAAGCAAGATTCAATAATGTTGGAGAAGATTCACGACTTGTAAATGCAACAAGTAGACCAATAGCAAGATGTGGTACACGGCAACACAATGCACGGAAAGATAAATGGGGTCGTGCAACCAAGGGTGAGCCAAAATGTGGAATCCACAAAAATTCTCTTGTTGCACAACACTAGAGAGACGCTAGCATGATTGCACAATAGGCGGATACGAACTTGTGCACAACCTACTAAGCAAAAATGCAACGACTTCTATCCCAAGTACGATGTTCCGGAGATATGATCCAAGATGATCGAGTATGACAATCTTAATGTTGTATGATGCTATGGTTCTTGCTTGTAAGCTCTTTGCTTATCTTTTCTCTTTGCTTAAAAGCTTGTTTGGCTCTTTGATGTGTGAGCTCTTTTCTCATGCAATGCTTCACGGACCAAGATAGCAATTGTGTATGCGATGACAACTTTGTGACACAAGAGATGATTCCAAGATATGCAACACGATGATAGTATGTATGCTATGGAATGGATGATCACTAATGTGCACAAGTCACATTGCCGGCAATACTCAAATGCTAGTCTCGATGGGTAAGCTACGCAAAAGTAAGGCTATGGGGTTATCAATCCAAATGGAAAAGAGTATGGTGATATCACAATACCAAGATGATAGCAATGGGAAATTCATACCACAAGTGTGTAGTCGCTCGTAGTAATCCTTGGCGAAAATGAGCGGTGGTGATGTTGATGTCGAACCGTCCCTAGGTAGCTGAAACACGAAAGGAAATGGTGTGCCACAACTCAAATTCTCAAACCAAGTGTGACAAAAGCGTCGAAGTAGGTAGCGACCAAGTGGTGGTGTGGGTTGGGGTATTGGAAAGGTTTGCGTAGGGGTTTGCGGAAGGTAGGAGGTGGTGGTCTACGTGGTTATGCGGAGGCGTAGGCGGCGGTGGCAAAAACTGCAGGAAATGCATTTTTGTCAGAGGAAGCCGGATGATCCGGGCCAGGAGCCGGATGATCCGGGTGGGTCCGGATGATCCGGGCGACCAGCCGGATGATCCGGGCGGGTCAACTCGCTCGGGGATGGCTTGGGATGATCTCGAAAACAGCCAAAACTTCGGGGATTTCACGGATTTAGGAGGGATTTCGAGGTGGGGATGGTGGGGGAAAGCTAGATCCACTCGCAACACAACAAACTCACGGTTCAAAACCAACAAAACATCATCAAAACTCACAAGTCACAAGAAAATTTTTTGGGCTATTTTTGTCGGTATTTTCGGATTAGGACGAAAAACAACAAAATCAAGCTAGAAAACGAAGAGGAGAGGCTCCGAAATCGCGATCAACCTTGCTCATGATACCAAGATGATGTAGGGTAGAGACCCTAATCACCCGATCTTTCACGAAAGGAGCGGATCCCGCAGAAATCACGAAGAACACGGGGAAGAACGGAGAGAAAACACAATAAGAAACACGAGAGGAATCACTAAACCGACACGAATAAGTCACACATGGGCTAGATCCTCGAGTACATCAAGGAAAGATACACAATCCACAGACAACTAGGGACGATACATGGTAATCGGTCTTCTCCGTGAGGAGGTCTTGATGTTCTTCCCTAAAGAGGGGTCTTGAATCCGCTTGGGGGATCTTCTCTGGTGGAGGCTCGAATCTCCGTAGAGAATACTACCAAGTGGATGAGCAAAGCTCTCTCACAAACATGAGCTAAACATTTGCTAACCCTAAAAATTGGGAGTAGAAGGTCTATTTATGGCCCAAGGGGCGAATGGGTAAGTGAGGGGGTGAAATGGGTACACGGGCCTCGGCCCAAGTCACGCACGCAGGCGGTGGCCGGATGATCCGGGCTTCGGGGGTCCGGATGATCCGGGTCGGCGTCCGGATCGTCCGACTGTGTTGGAGCAGCTGCAGGAGGGCCGGATGTCCGGGACCTCGACCAGACGTCCGGGTGTGGCCGGATGATCCAGGCCCGGGTCCGGATGACCCATCTCCTAGATGTCATCTCGGGTGTTGCTGGGCACATTACCCGGATCGTCCGGGCTGGGGTCCGGACCATCCGGGCTGAGGTTGGATCGTCCGGACGGCGGTCCGGATCGTCCGGGCTTCTGCTGACTTAGCCCTTTTTCTTCTCCGTCTTCACGTCCATCTTCCTCTTCGGATTCTCCTCGCTCCTTGGCATCTCCATGGCTAACTCCTTGATACTGAATATGCACAATGTCTCCGTTTGAGGTAGTAGCCATGCCTCATGGTCATCGAAGTGGAATTGTGAGAGGAGAGATGTCACCTCGGTCTCCAGAGCTCTTGCACGTGATCGAGTCATGGGTCCACTAGGCAGTTGATGAGACGATGGTAGGTCCATGGGGGTGACCTTGGGATGCTCTGCATCACCTTGTTTCTTTGGTTTGGCCCATTTTGCACCTGTTTGTTTGCACTTGCACTATAGATCCCCCTTTTGGCATTCCCCTCCTCTATGCTATTTTCCCTCTCATCTCTCTCCTCAACTGAAGATCGGCAAGACAAGATACACCAAGGATTCTACCACGGCAACCTACTAGCAATGAAGACTTTTTGCTATCGCCTCCTCGACCAGGTGCAACCCTGTAGAGTTATGTTTAACCCTCCAGACTAGAATCCCATCCCTAGACCCTTCGAGACTTCACGAGATACCCTAGCTCGAATTCTTGACCGTGTGCTTAACCTACAAATTGCAAGGGAACTAGTGAAGCCTCAGTAACCCTTGCTTCCCACCGGGTTCATTATGGAACTAGTGGACATAGTGAACAAGCACATTATCATCCTAATATAGCACCAGAACTGACGATGCCATAGGGAAGACCAGTTGGAGGATACAGGAATAGAGTACAAATGACTTGATGAGTTTATATCAATGACTTTGAGGAATTATATGAGACTATTTGGTGGATTATGAGGCTTTCATGTTGGTAGATGAAATTGGTGGGGTCATGATTATAGAGTAGCATAGCTTTCATTACCCCTGGATAAATTGGATTTAGTGGGACAATCAAGATCGCAAGCTGAGTTCTTGGAAGTATGAGGATTTGACTTAGCCAGGGGATATTGAAAGGATATAGTTGAAATTACAATAATGACACGGGGAAAGTGTAGAAATTGTCATTGGACAAGAGATTTCGATTTAAGTAGGTGATTCTAGTTGAGTATAGGTGGTGAGTAAGTCTACATGGTTCGGAGTGAATTGGATTTAGATCGATAATCTCGATCATGATACCATGTTTCTTAGTGGACGGTAGACTAGGAGATTGGATTAATTGTCGAAATTGATTTAGGATTCTATATAAGCTTGACCTTGGAGTTTATCAGATCATAATAACGGGAATTGGTGGACTGACTATAGTAAGGTATCCCTTTCAAGTATTTGGGGACTACAGGACATTAGAAGATTCGTGTGAGACACCATAGACTTTGGATTTGTAGAATTAATGGATTATGTAGTGACTGATGGAAGTTAATGGGCTGTTGGAATTGATTCACAGGAAGGAAACAAGATCTTGGAGTGGCATACGACGTGTTTCCTTAGGATAGAGATACACTATCTTGGACCTTGGAAGAATAGGCTGAGCACTTGGAGTGTCAGGTTTAATTCAAGCTTGGAAGCTTGTATGATCTACCCATGGATTTTTAGGGGTAGCCATACACATGAGTTTGGGGATCGTAGACGGACATGATTTTGTTAGACCTCCTCTTGGAGTTGACCTATATGGGATGATTCTTTCAGTAATATGATGTGATTACTTTGGAAGACTAGATAGGAAAGTTGGCATCTCAAATCTGTGCTCAAGGATAAGATGATAAACATTCACTCGCACCCTAGAATCCTTGAAACCCTTGAGCCCTACCAAGCGAAAACATGGTTGGATCATGACCTTGGGCTTTGGCCCCAGGTCAAGAAGACCCTGACCTATACTCAACCATGGCCACCACCGATACCCCAACCTATACCATATGTAACCCGTGGGCAAGTCTTCACGAAGTACTCGAACAAGCTGGTTCTCATCGTTATTTGGTGATATACTTGTCTACCCGAAGATGGAAGAAGAGTCATTCAGCTGGTTAGGGAACATTTGAAGACCACCATGTCAAGGATGAAGAACTATAACAACCACTGTCGGTGTCAAAACCGGCGGATCTCGGGTAGGGGGTCCCGAACTGTGCGTCTAGTCCGGATGGTAACAGGAGGCAGGGAACACAATGTTTTACCCAGGTTCGGGCCCTCTTGATGGAGGTAAAACCCTACGTCCTGCTTGATTAATATTGATGATATGGGTAGTACAAGAGTAGATCTACCACGAGATCAAGGAGGCTAAACCCTAGAAGCTAGCCTATGGTATGATTGTTGTGTATGGAGTTGATTGCCTACGGACTACAACCCTCCGGTTTATATAGACACCGGATAGGGTTAGGGTTACATAGAGTCGGTTACAATGGTAGGAGATCTTGAATATCCGCATCGCCAAGCTTGCCTTCCACGCCAAGGAAAGTCCCATCCGGACACGGGACGAAGTCTTCAATCTTGTATCTTCATAGTCCAGGAGTCCGGCTGAAGGTATAGTCCGGCTACCTGAACACCCCCTAATCCAGGACTCCCTCAACCACCTTCATCAGGAAGTAAACTTCCGTGTCGAAGACCATGTGTATCTGCAAGCCAGTTCTCTCAATGGAACAAAGCATTTCCATGTCGAAGGGAAGCTCACGCCAAGATTTATCGACCCCTTTTTAGGTCACTACAAGACGAAGAGAAGGCAGTTGCCAGATGGTGTTGCCACCTGAGTTACCCAATATGCACAACGTTATCCACCACAACACAACTTCGAGAGTGTTTCTAACTTCCTAACTAGCCCGACCTCAACCAGGACATTGTTCACCAAGCCATCGACCCCTGGCCCAACCTGACTTATGCAAGAGACCCCTTAGCAACCTGGATCAAGCAAAACGTCATACAGAAAGCCACATCCTCAAGTACTTCAAGGGACAATGGAGCACCACGCGGAAGCATAAGCAGTATGAGAACGTGAAGATTACCCTGGATCCAAGTTTCCGTATTCCTTTCCGCGCCTAGTTTGGGAATCTCAGGGATGAGATTCTTGTAAGGGGGGTAGGTCTGTAACACCCTGATTTTCATGCCACAACACTTAAGCTAATAAATCATGATAAAATGTGGGTTGTCAAAAATGTTTGAGTGTTTAGGTCTTTGCTTGATTTGATTTTTGTGTGTTGGTTGCAAGTGCTCTAAAAATCAAATAAATCCTCCAACTCTTATACTCCTTCTCCTTGATCCAAAACCTTGCCCAATGATCATGCCATGTGTGTAGGACATAAAAACAATTTCTTGAAAAAAATATTTTTTCCAAAAGAATTTTCACAATTAGGTTTTCCAAAACCCCCTGAATTGAGACTTGAACTAGAAGTACTTAATTAAGGGTGTGAAAAATCATTCAAAAAGTATATTTGAAACCTATTAGGTATAGGGCTCCCATAAACCACAAAAGTATAATTTTAAAAGTTATTTTACTATTTTATTTAAAGGCTTTTTCTTAAGGCCAAAAATGGTCTTTAATAGGTTAAAATTAATTTAATGTTTATAAAATATTTGAGAAAATTTAGGGAATCTCAGTGGACATATATTGTCCATATATAAGAGTTTCAACACATGGTCATGTTCAAATTATTGGTCAAATCCCTCAAAAACTATTTCTGGACATTTCAAGCTTTTGAAATGTTTACAAAGGAAATATTATCCATTAAATAAAGGAAAATTCTGTCATGTCCAAAATGACCTACTTGAGGATCCTACAAAGTCTCATGCCATGGAGAACAATATAGCTCCACCAAACCCTCTCAAAACCATTTCTGTCCTTTTTCAAGTTTGAACAACTTTGCACTGCCAAACATGTGCAAATTCTCTCAAACATGGTGCACATGCTCAAGTGGTGTAATAATGCATCTAGACCAAATGGCACAAGTTGGAGAGAAGGATATCATGATCAAAGTGTTCTAAAACCCTTTCTGTCCAGAACCAAAATTGAACAACTCTACATTGCCAAGTGTGTCCTTGTGATCTGAATTTTTGTGGACATGTTCAAGTCCTCAAATGATGACACTACACCAAGTGGTGCATCAAGGAGAATATATTTGCATGACTAAATCTTGGTAAAGCCATTTCTATTGATTTCTAGGGTTTACCAAAGTTACATTGACTACTTTGCCCAAATGAGCTCAAACTTGGTGGAACACCTGATTTCTATGTGCCATTTCATCCTGTTAAGTTCCATGTCCAGTGAAAGTAAATTTCTTGCCCAAAACTACATCAAATACCTTCTGGCGGAATTTCAAAATGCAAGTTTCAACCCCTTCCACTAATCTCCATGAGCTGAAGCTTTTCCCACGGCCTAACCTGCTCCTCCTCTACCTCCTGCATGCCTTGCTCCCCAAGGAGAAATGATTAAGGGGGGCAGAGACCCATTTTTATTCTCTGGACATCATCATTCCCACTCTCTCTCAACCCCCTCTCTCGTATAGTGGATCCCCAGGGCATCCGATGCCATTTCCACATTGTTTACTCCCCCTGCAGTCCCTAGGCACAAGTGGACGCGCGGAAAAGCCGTGGACGCCGGCCAAAGACGCGCTCTGGAGCACATCATCATGCTCCCGACCATTGACGCCGCGTCCCCCGACCACCTCGAGCCTCCCCCTCGCGTCAGTCGAGGTCCGCAACACGACAGCCGTGCAGGCCCCCTCCTCCCCCCTCTCTCACCCCCTGCTGCCCGTGCCCAACGCCGCCCGGCTCGGCCAATGGGCGCATGAGCTCAGGACCCTCCTGGAGCACGCCCCGCTCCCCCTTTCCTTCTCCCCCGACTTGGCCCATGCCCACGAGCGCCGCAGACAACCCCGAGCCTCCTCCCGTGGCCACCGCGGCCATTTCCGCGGGTGATCGTAGGCCACGTCCACGGTGAGCCGTGGCCTCACCATGTAAGGTCGCCCCTGACTTCCCTCTGGAGGTCCTTGCTCTCTCTCCCTCTCCCGTGCACCCACTGGACCAACCTTCACCTCCTCTCATGCCCTCCTACTCCCTGCATGGCCGGAGTGCCGCCTTCGGTCTCCGCCCAAATTCCTGCAAACAAAAGCCTTCCCTCCCCTCCTTTGGACACAAATGGAGCTACCGCACTCCGGCGAGGCTCCTCCGCCCTTTACCTCCTCCTCTAGTGCCCCGCAAACCCAAAACCCCTCTCGCCTGACGCCACTGTCCAGCTCGGGCGAAGCCCTGCTCCCATCCATGACGTAGGCACCCATGGTGGGGTCCACCTGGCTCGTCTCTCTACACTGAGCACGCCGGTGGGCGGAGCATTGCCGAAGACGCCCTGTAGCACCAGCGGCCGGCGTTGAACGCCTCCTCTGTCTCAGTTCGCGCCCGTGTGGGAGGTTGAGGATGAACCTGCAGGCGGGCCCCGCTCGTTTGTGGCCCAGCTAGCGGGCCATCCTGGCAAGTGGAGGCGGGTTCACCCTCTCCCGCTTTCCCGCAGCGAAGGCGCACTCCGCCTGGGCGCCATTGACGTCGCCCAGCCACCCGCGCGTGGCCGATCAGCTGGGCCGGCCCGCTGCTAACTCCCGTCAGGCGCGCAGGATAAGGGTAAAACCCATTTCCTTTTCCTTTTTCTTTTTCCAGTAAGCTTCTAAAATCCACAAACAAATCAAATAAAGTCCAAATTGGGTGATTCCAATTTCTAGTGACTCCATAAACCATGTTCTACCTCATGGTGCATCATGCACATTTTTTAGAGCACTTTCCTTCACACTTATTTAGTGAATCCCAATTTTGTTAATTCTATGATAACCTTTAGAAAATCACAAAAAGCTCATTTTTGATCCAAATGCCACGATTCAAATTCCTAGATGCTTCTAAGTTCATAACTTAGTTTATGAACATTTTTCTCAATACTTTTTGTGCCACACAAAACAATGAACCATTTCTTCATATTTGTCAACTTTGCAAATTCATAGGAAAATCATTTGAACTCCAAATCCAGTGAAACCAACTCCTAGATTATTCTAAAATCATTCTTTGTTCAATGGGTGCCCTTGCTCATTTTTCAAAATAATGATTTTGTACACTTCTTGCAAATCCACAAATCCCTTGATTCCATCATATTGAAATGTTCAAAAATATCTACTGACCCAATCCAAATGAAACCACTCTGGTTATTTTTCATATAACCAGAGATGTCCTAGAAAAGTCAAATTAATATTTTTAGAGCACTTTCATTTTCTGCCTTGTTGTGTTGCTTACTATGATTGTTTTCGACATTAGTTGACAAAGTAGACGAAATACTCGTAGATGAACTAGAAGACATGAAGACTCTGAAGAACCAGGTAAGCAGCCCTTTGACATGTCTAAGAAACCCTTTTTATGCATGTCATATGGCACTTTTATTGCTTGCATCAAAGTCATGATAATGTGGTGACCACTTGAGGTGGTTTGCCTCCGCTGATTTTCTTGTTGACACTTGCATGATGCATGACCCTACCTTTCTATGAGGGTTATGCCGGTGGGAGTAGATAGTATGCTAAAGTAGTTGCTACGCAAAAAGGGACGGGAATATGCATGGTGATGGAGACAACGTATTTCCAAAACACTTTTCGAAAACCCCATCGGGTGCCACTTATGCCCGAGGGAGATGATGAGTTGGGTAGACACTTGATGACGAAGTGGTGTACTCAGGCAAGTGTGTGTGTTGTTTTCCCAAACGGATTGGTTTAATTTGCGGCCGTTATTCCAACCTTACATGCGGAACCACTCTACCCTTATATGGAAAAGGGCATTAATGATTACCTAGGCCAATACTAGCTTGGAGCACAGATTACTAGTGACGAGAGAGTTGTTGTTGCGCTCTCTCGTGACGGGGTCGTGCTAGGTAGGGCGGCCATGACTGTTTTTACAGGGCACCGGACACACCGTTGGTACCCCGTGCTTGTGGTATGAGATGAATATGGGAGCGTGGCTCCAAATTCTTAAGATGGGAAATGTTGGGCACGGGGGTTGCTACCAATCGAGTGGACTCTATGTTAGTATCGTCTAGGGGAAGGTAAAGATCGGGTGCTTACCCTAGGTACTTGAGGTACCGCGGGTCGTGGATGACATGGAAGTTCCCCGGATCTTGTGGGTAAAGTGTGCAACCTCTACAGAGTGTAAAACTATTCGAATAGCCATGTCCACAGTCAAGGATAGTTGGGTAACCGCTCTTGGGCAACGTCCTCTTGATTACAAACCAGTGTGTGTGGGAAGAACTACTTGGGTCAAGTCAAAGGACTTTGACATGGATGAGTTGGGTTGGAGCCTACTCCGTTTATATTGATATCTGTAACCAGTTCCTAAGGTTACTTGAATACATATGATGCATGTTTTACCAGTTGTTGAACATGTCATAATACAACAAAATTAGCTTTCTGCAAAAATTTACCTATGTCATGCATTGTTGTATCTTGAGCCAAAGCATGGGTTGCTTGCGAGTACATTCAAAGTACTCATTGGCTTGCCACTGGTTATTTTATTGGCCATGCATGAAAGAACACGATATGATGAAGAATACTTCGGTGACGAATACGTGAGCTGGACGCTTCTCAGTCAGAATGCCTGTAGGGTTAAGGCAGATGGCATGGGTCCAAGTTATCGACGAAGACTTCTGCTACGAAGTTATACTCAAGACTCGACCATAACGGTCATAATTTATGTAAGACGGTATGTATGTATGTAAGACTCTTGTTATTCAGCTTTTGTGTGCTCACTGAGCATTAAATCTCTGGGATCACTGTACACGTGCATTCGGTGATCACGACTTATGAGTTGGGGTCCCCACAAAGGGACACCTGAGGTTCCTATGACGCAAGCCATGACGACTGGGGCCAGGCGGCCGCAAGGCGGGTTCCAGTGTGCAGTGTCCTCGTTTCCTCTTTGGTGCTAAAGAGGCAAGCGCAGGCGAGGAGTCCCGATGCATCAGGAAAAGGTTTCCATATCGGCGCAACAAGACCAAGACCAGTAGGACGGTAGGACGGATGTCACCGTGGAGCCAAAGACGGTGTCACCACCAGAGCCTTTGGCAGGCGAAGACTACTTTTGTCAGGATAGCTTGTACTAGTTGTCCCCCTTCAAATTGGCCGTTGTGGGATCCCTTCCCGCCTAATATTTGGGAAGAGGACCCGGGCCTCTATAAATAGGACTAGCCACCACCATAGGCAGGAGGGCTCATCCGAAGAGATCATCTTGGACAGGATCCGTTCCACCAAGGCCACCACACTAGTTCACCTAGCACAAGAACACCTCTCCTCAGGAGGCTGTTCTTCCCTTGTAATTGTTCATCCTCCGCCCAAGAGGTAATCCAGCACACCACACTGGAGTAGGGTACTACACCACAACGGTGGCCTGAACCAGTATAAATCTTGTGTCTCTTGTTCTTTGGGTTCGTCGAGCTAGGCCATGAAATTGTGTTGAGTGCGAGCTAGAGGGAGGGGGAGATCATTGTGTGCACCCCAGTGTTCGGACCTCAAGGGTTTTGCCGGAACCCGAAATCCGACAGCCAATACCCAGTACCTGCCGCCAGCTCCAGACTACACTCATTGGCAGATGCACTTCGATGGCTCGAAGATGTGCACCGGCTTGGGAGCCGACATTGTCCTCACCTCTCCCATGGGCGACAAGCTCAGATACAAATTGCAAATTCACTTTGCCGCCTCCAACAACATGGCCGAGTATGAGGCACTAGTACACGGACTCCGGCTGGCCAAAGAGATCGGCATCCGTCGGATATTGTGCTATGGCGACTCAGACTTGGTGGTCTAGCAGTCGTCTGGTGACTGGGATAAGCCAATATGGAAAGTTACCGCTTCCTCATTTAACAGATCAGTGGATACTTTGACGGGTGTGACTTCCTTCATGTGCCACAGAACGACAACGAGTAGGCTGATGCCCTGCCACGGATCGGCTCCTCCTGCCAAGCAGTACCAGCAGGCGTTTCCCTTCAGTGCCTCCACAAGTCGTCTATTAAGCTTTCTCCAGAATCCGAGTCCATCTTCGTGTCGGCTGCTCCCGAAGCAGTCGGATCCGACTCGGGGGCTACAGCGGCCGGCCCGAGGACTCTAGCATTCACACCTGGCCCAGGGACTTCACAACCCAGCCCAGGGGATGCAGCAGCCAGCCCGAGGACTTCACCAAGCAGCTCGGAGACTGCGGCAGTCACACCCGGCCCGCGGGCTACAGCAGTTGCCCTGGGGACTCCAACAACGCAGCAAGCGGCGGCCGATGCCACCCTGCCACCTCCCAACCCAACCGCCCTAGTACCAGTGGCTGTGATGACAGTGGACGAAGTCCAAGCGCTATCCTCAATTTCCTGGTGAACAGAGAGCTGCCAGCTGATGAGATATCGGCCCGACACGTGCAGCACTGAGCAGGAGCCTACACGATGGTAACCAAAGAGCTTGTCAGACACAACACGACTGGGGTCTTCTAGCGCTGCATAGAACCAGTGAAGGGCCAGGCAATCCTCAAAGATATCCACCAAGGCGAGTGTGGCCACCATGCGGCCTCCAGATCCCTTGTCGCCAAATCTTTCCGCCATGGTTTCTTGTGGCCGACTACTGTGGAGGACGCTAAGGATTTGGTCAAGCATTGCAAGGGGTGGTAGAAATTCAGCTCCAAGCAACATCTCTCGGCTTCTTCGCTCAAAACCATCCCCCTCACTTGTCCCTTTGCCGTGTGGGGGCTGGACATGGTGGGACCATTCAAGACATCACACGGCGGCATAACCTATCTTCTTGTCGCTGTGGACAAATTCACCAAGTGGATCGAAGCAAAGCCAATCAAGAAACTAAATGGTCCGACTGCGGTGACTTTCATCATAGATATCACCGCCCGATACGGTGTACCACACAACATCATTACCGACAATGGCACAAACTTTGCCAAAGGCGCCTTGGCTTGTTTCTGCACGATGCAGGGCATCAGACTGGACTTAGCGTCCATTGCCCATGTGCAGTCAAACGGCCAAGTATAGTGAGCGAACGGCCTCATCTTGTCTGGCATCAAGCCCCGACTGGTCGAGCTACTAGAGCGGTCGGCCGGCTGCTAGATCGACGAGCTACCGGCCGTCCTCTGGAGCCTCCGCACCACCCCGAACAAGTCAACTGGCTACACTCCATTCTTTCTCTTGTATGGAGCCGAGGCCGTCATCCCGACTGACATTGAGTTCGACACACCTCGCGTCACCATGTACACGGAGAAAGAGGCAAAGAAGCATGAGAAGACGATGTCGATCTGCTAGAAGAGGGCCGGCTGTTGGCACTCACCTGGTCCGCCATCTACCAGCAGAGTCCTTGTGCTTCGGCTGATCCAGCGAACAGCCGGCCAGCACAAGCACTCGGCCCCTTGGGAAGGCCCCTTCATCATCATCAAAGCTTTGGGAAACGACTCCTACTACCTCATTGACGCACAGAAGCCCAGAGCGTGCAAGAGAGACGATTTTGGCAAGGAATCAGAGCGCCCATGGAATGCAAATCTCCTCCGAAGATTTTATAGTTGATGCAGTATGTACCATGCTACCTTTTGGATTAAGCTCAAACACATCGCATCCCTCGAGGAACACTCTGGGGCTACCCTTTTTATCTATATGATAAGTTTTATGCCTATAAATGTGTTATTTCATTCTTCTGCCTGGCACTGGGTTCGACCAATCGGCCTGGGGGCTTGTCGCCATGTACTATGTTGGTGCTACTTGTGGTCCGACAAGTACTGTGCCGGCATCTAAGCCCCCTCTTGCCATAAGCCACAGCTCGCAGAGTGACTGTCCTGCTGGCAAGAGTCAAAGGCAGGAAATGACGTCCACATGAAAAATGGCTAAGGACAAAAGCATTCACATAGGCCAAGACGGCTCCTCGCCTCACCGACCGGCTGCGGAGCAGCCGACCAGCTAGCTTCTTACAGAACTTGCTATGTTCTAAATGGCCAAAGTACTTGTCCTCCCAAATGGTTAAGTACTTTACCCAGCCACACACCGCAGAGCGGCTGTCTGGCTGGCAAGGTAGCAGCCAAGGGAGGGCGGCAAAGGAAAAAGCGAAAAGAATGGAAAAGATAGACAAGTCGGAACTCGGAAAAGCACAACTCGTGTGAGAATTAACTTACATAGAAAAAGGTCGTCGGCCGGCATTCAACAAAGTTTGAATGCACCCCCAGCTGGTGGAACTTCACAAATTTAACAAGTTTGTTTGAAAGACTACCAAAGCAGGAAAAGATAAAATAAAACTGGCCGCCTAGGCCAGAGGAGCAGCAGGCGGGTCCGGCAAGTTGGTGGAGTTGGCGGCGCCGGCTGGCGGGGTGGTCGTCTACAAGTCTCGGCTTGGTCACCGTCGGCAGAAGTTGGCACACTCGTATGCGACTCATTACTCGATGCTTGATCAAGCTGAGGCTAGCTGTCGGCTCCGTCCTCCGGTGCCTCGTCTTCCCCATCCTCGCCTTCCTCGTCCTCGGCCTCGTCGCTAGAGGCGATTTCCTCCACCGAGTCCTCGTCGTCGTTCGGGTTCAGCCCGAACCAGTTCAGCGGCAACTCGGCACCCTCCTCGTCCAGCTCGGGGAGGAAGACACGGTATCGTTGTACTCGGCGATCGCCGCTGCGTGTCGAGTCATCGTAGGCCCCAATGCCTCCAACTCTTCATTGGACTCCTACCGGAACGTGGCCAACTGGGCTAGGTTCAGCCAAGGATACCACGCCTTAACAAATTCCAAGGCTCTCCGGGTGCCTGCCCGAGGAGTGGAGCCTTTCCAGCCCTCGAAGCGGCCGCTTGCCACCTCTAACCAGTCGGCGGTCCGACTGGGGTGCGGAGGCTTGGACGCCTGGCTAGAGGGTGGAAACCAGCTGGGACTCAGTGCGCTAAAGGCGGCGACACATACGGTGGGCCAACTGCAGGCGCGCCCTCACGGCCATGAGGTACTCGTTCATGTTTCGAGGTGCGTTGAGCGGGATCTCCAATCCTTCACTCCCGCGCTAGTCCTGACGCGCTTCGATGGCCTAGCTAACGGCGATAGCATGTCCAGGAAAGAAGCCTGCAAAGAAGAACAAAGATCAGAAGTTGGAAGTCGACTCTGGATGTAGTCGGGGGCTATACCAAAGAAAAAGAAGTTTACCATCGATCATGTCCTCAATCTCGCCGTAGCCAGCAGTGAGGATCGCCTTCTTCTCCACCCACTTTGAGAGCTCAATCTCAAACTTGGCCTGGAGGGCGTCCTCCGCCTCCTTGAGGTTATGGAGCTCCGCCTTGTGCTCGTCCGCCTAGTCCGCCAGTTCCTTGACCAGGCGGTCGCACACCCGCGCCACCTCGCTGCATTCCATCTCCTTGGCGCGCAGTGCGGTTTGGGCTTCGCCCAGGCGCTGCTGCAGGTCGGTAGCCGCACCTGTGGAAGACAAGAAAGAGAAGACAATCAACAAAGGGGAAAAGTGGTTGCTGGAAGATCCGGCCCGACTGCTCAACAGTCGGCCAGAATCTTGTGGGCTACACCCAGAGGGTGAGATGACGCGCCCCCGCAAGAAAGAAAAGACAGAGGCGTACTCCGGCTGTCGGATAGGTCGCCAGTCTGCTTGGCCAGCTCCCGGACGTGGGAGTTGAAGGCAGCCACACGGATGTAGTGGTAATCTGTCAGGACCCCAATCCTAAGTCACATCGATCTTGCATATAACACATCATATCACTTTGCGGCCTCACGTACGGTATTCCCACAGGTGCCACCTTACCTAGCCCAGACCGTTTGCGCCTTTTGGCTCACGTATATGGTAGTGTCGCTAGCATCCATATGACAGAGAACCCGGGCCGACATGACTAGTCGTGAATCCAAAGTGGCACTAACTTATAGGGACAGGCATACATGACCCAGCAACGAACGTGTCGGTCATCAACGAGTGAATTCGGGATGTAGCAACTGGGCTAGTTGGACTCCGAAAAACACCGCGTGACATTTCCTCGAAGGGACAGACACAGGATCGAAGAAGGACACATGCCGGCCAGTCTAAGTGTTCCGGTGCAGTAGCAACTGGGCTAACAGAACTCCGGTAAACCGGGCTGTAGCAGACTACCATGGCTCATTGCAAGCACTAGACTGCATTTCCCCATAAGAGAGGCTACCAAGGATAAACAACTAGGTTGTCGGATCCCACAAATACCCATCATTTCAATCATACACACAATATGCTCG
Organism: Triticum aestivum; assembly: GCF_018294505.1. Classification (NCBI taxonomy): domain Eukaryota; kingdom Viridiplantae; phylum Streptophyta; class Magnoliopsida; order Poales; family Poaceae; genus Triticum; species Triticum aestivum. The sequence continues at coordinate 298,262,436 of NC_057800.1, forward strand.
ATATGTGCAAATACAACATGGCATCACAACAAAATTCTACGACTCAAAGTATTTATTCATTAGAACCCAACAAGACTTACATTAATATGTGCAAAAACATAAATTAAGCAAAGGGATGGTGGGGTTTAACTAAAGGGATGGTGTGTTTTAACTAAAGCAAGCGTGAGTACAAATGTACCCAGCAAGACTTACATCATAACTAGCTACATATGCATCATTATCAACAAAGGAATGGTGGGGTTTAACTAAAGCAAGCCAGCTTGGACTCAGTGGCTAACCTGAACTACTACTCCAAGAAACTCTTTGAGGTGGCGCACACGAGTCAACATATTCACCGATCAATACACCACTATGGATCTACTTCCGTCTCCCTACGAGAATGCCATCCATAGCACTCACGCTTATCTTGCGCATTTTAGAATATCCACTTTCACTTGTCTATGAACAGTTCAGGCAACCCAGAAGTCCTTTACCGCAGACACAGCTATTCGAATAGATGATGTTAACCCTGCAGGGGTGTACTTCTTCACAGACGCTCTCGCCCCTTACCACCATGTACACGTCGTGTATCACGGCAACCTTCAAGCGGAAGCCTGGCGAGGGAGTCGGCCATGACCTGACTAACCACACAAGTCTCAAGTCCAGGTTTATCGCCTATTCGGGTTCCATCCACAAGGAGATCCATCCGGGATTTCGCTCACGGCCCCTAACTATGAGAGCAGGGTTGCCGAGGCACCAAACGGGAGTCTCGATACACCGTGCCTCATGTCTCTACCACAACATAGCCCACCCCTAGGGTCAGCGCTACACACGGCCCCAACACATATCCTACAAACACCAGAAACTGGTTGCAACTCCTGGACAGAGATCGAGGTGATTAATAAGCCAAGAAGGGTCAAGTTACCGGAACCCAATGTGTGGTAGTAATTTTTCATGGTTCACAAACACAGAACTCGGTTCCTGAGGACGGTTTCAATGAGACAACCCACCATGTACTCCTACATGGCCTCTCACCGCTACCTTTACGAAATCATGTTCACACACTTAGCTCACACACAGTAAGACATGTTCATCACCATTCAAATTCATCCCCGATGAATCAGACCTGATTCAACTCTAAGAAGTAGCAGGCATGAAAACAAGCATGAATGAGTAGGAACAACAGGGCTCAAACATCCCCTACCCATGCTGGTGGGTTTCATCTATTTTACTGTGGCAATGACAGGCCATGCAGAGGCAAAGGGCTTCAACTACAACAGCAATTAACAGATGAATCATTGTTGTCCTGATGTAGTTAAAGAGAGCAGGAGCGAGAGAGTTGGATTGTATCATAATGAACAAGGTTTTTTTGCTTGCCTGGCACTTCTGAAGATAGTATAGTTCTTCATCAGTGTCATCGATCACAATGTCGGAACAACGTCCACTGAGAGGGAACAACACCAGCAAACAGAGAAAGAACACAATCAATGCAACGCACATTCACATTCACATGGTGCCTGGATGCAATGTCACATCGATCTTGCATATAACACATCATATCACTTTGCGGCCTCACGCACGGTATTCCCATGGGTGCCACCTTACCTAGCCCAGACCGTTTGCGCCTTTTGGCTCATGTATATGATAGTGTCGCTAGCATCTATATGATAGAGAACCCGGGCCGACATGGCTAGTCGTGAATCCAAAGTGGCACTAACTTATATGGACAGGCATACATGACCCAACAACGAACGTGTCGGTCATCAGCGAGTGAATTCAGGCTGTAGCAACTGGGCTAGCAGGACTCCGAAAGACACCGCATGACATTTCCCCGAAGGGACAGACATAGGATCGAAGAAGGACACATGCCGGCCAGTCTAAGTGTTCCGGAGAAGTAGCAACTGGGCTAACAGGACTCCGGTAAACCGGGCTGTAGCAGACTACCATGGCTCAGTGGAAGCACTGGACTACATTTCCCCATAAGAGAGGCTACCATGGATAAACAACTAGGTTGTCGGATCCCACACATACCAAGCATTTCAATCATACACACAATATGCTCGATATGTGCAAATACAACATGGCATCACAACAAAACTCTACGACTCAAAGTATTTATTCATTAGGCTCCGAAGAGCCAAGTACTACAAACATGGGTCTCATGACCCAACATACAGAGCATACAAGCAACAAGCGGAAGCAGAAACATGTCTGAGTACAGACAACTACAAATGAAAAAGGCTGAGAAGCCTGACTATTTACAAGACCGACCCAAGGGTACAAGATCGTACCTGAGGTAACAAGCTAAACGTCGAAGTCCACGCGGAACTACTAGTGAGACTGAAGTCTCTCTGCAAAAACAAAAATTAATAAAACGTGAGTACAAATGTACCCAGCAAGACTTACATCAGAAGTAGCTACATATATATCATTATCAACAAAGGGATGGTGGGGTTTAGCTGCAGCAAGCCACCTTTGACTCTGTGGCTAACGTGAACTACTACTGCAAGTAACTCTTTGAGGTGGCGCACATGAGTCCACATATTCACCAATCAATACACCACTATGGATCCGCTTTCGTCTCCCTACGAGAACGCCATCCATAGCACTCACGCTTATCTCGCGCATTTTAGAGTATCCACTTTCACGTGTCTATGAACTGCACAGGCAACCCAGAAGTCCTTTACCGCGGACACGGCTATTCGAATAGATGATGTTAGCCCTGCAGGGGTGTGCTTCTTCACACATGCTCTCGCCACTTACCACCATGTACACGTCGTGTATCTCGGCAACCTTCAAGCGGAAGCCTGGCGAGGGAGTCGGCCATGACCTGACTAACCACACAAGTCTCTAGTCCAGGTTTATCGCCTATTCGGGTTCCATCCGCAAGGAGATCCGGACGGGGTTTCACTCACGGCCCCAAACGATGAGAGCAGGGTTCCCGAGGCAACAAACGGGCGTCTCGGTACACCGTGCCTCGTGTCTCCATCGCAACATAGCCCACCCCTAGGGTCAGTGCTACGCACGACCCCCAACACATATCCTACAAACACCAGAAACTAGTTGCAACTCCTGGACACAGATCGAGGCGATTAATAAGCCGAGAGGGATCGAGTGACCGGAACCCATTGTGTGGTAGTAACTGTTCTTGGATCACAAACACAGAACTCAGTTCCTGAGGACGGTTTCAATGAGACAACCCACCATGTACTCCTACATGGCCTCTCACTGCTACCTTTACCAAATCATGTTCACACACTTACCTCACACACAGTAGGACATGTTCATCACCATTCCAATTCATCCCCGATGAATTAGACCTGACTCAACTCTAAGCAGTAGTAGGCATGACAACAAACATGAATGAGTAGGCACAACAAGGATCAAACAACTCCTACTCATGCTAGTGGGTTTCATCTATTTACTGTGGCAATGATAGGTCATGAAGAGGCAAAGGGGTTCAACTACCGCAGCAAGTAACAGATGAATCGCTGTTGTCTTAATTGAGTAAAAGAGAGCAGGAACGAGAGAGTGGGATTGTATTGGAATGAACAAGGGGGATTTTGCTTGCCTGGCACTTCTGAAGATAGTATAGTTCTTTATCAGAACAATGTCCACTGAGAGGGAACAACACCGGCAAACAGAGAAAGAACACAATCAATGCAATGCAAATTCATATGAATGACATGTCATGTTAAGGTACTGAATTCACATAATGCAATATCTAGCCAAGTTAATTGAAGTGGAATTGAACAAGGTTAATCTCCAACTCCAAATGTTAGTTCATAAATTTCCCTAATCATGATTCATCCGAAACAGTTAGGTTAACTTGCTAAAACATGCATGAAAATGGTACATATGGATATATTGAATTTTTCTAATAATTTGTCATATATAAATTATTTCATTTGGAGTTATAGATTAATTTCTATGATTTTTAGAAGTTTTAACTATTTACTGGAATTTCCTGGATTATTTTAAATCCAGAAAATCATTTACTGCGTTAGCATGATGCCTGAGTGACATCAGCAGGTCAATAGACGTCAGCCAGGTCAAACCTGACCAGTGGGTTCAACTAGTTAGTGTCACAGTGCTGGCCTTGGTCACTGACGGGTGGGGCCGGTCAAGGGCCACGTCAGTCGGTCAACTGACGTGTGGGGTCCACTTTGGTTAGGTTAAAACTTAACATGGATTTTCCCCATGGTTAATTAGGGGGTGGGGCCTGTCTGTCAGCGGCACAGGGCGAGATTAACGCGGTAATTAGCCTCAAGCTAGTGACGCCACGTGATCTCACCGGAGTTGAACACCGGCGAGCACATCCAACGATGCATGTTGATCGGGATCAAGCTACAGGCAACCATTTGCCTCGCCGTTTGCTCCTACGGGTTCCTCGGGTTTGCATACATCCAATGGAGCAAGCAAGAGGAGCTGGGGTGAGCTGTAGCCTCGGCGGTGGCGAGCGAGGCGGCGGCCGGAGTTCGGGCGCAGATGGGTTTGGGGCTAGAGAGCGTGGGAGGGGGAGCTGCTGGTGGCTACGGGTTCGCGGAGACGCGCTGAGCACACTGGTGTGCTCGGACACGGGCTGCAGTGCCCATGGCCGCGTCTGCGTCATCGCCGGCAGCGAGGAGCTCACGACTTTGGTGGAAGATGTGGCTAGAGGAAGGGAACGAGCTCGGGTAGGAGGGGGAAAGGCGGTGTAGCTCACAGCGATCTCGAGGGCATCGTCAGCGGCTCAGGGAAGATCTGGTGTGGCCGGAAGGACAACTGCGATCTTGGGTGGCCGATGATGAAGACGACGGCGGTCGCGACATTCTAGGCCCTCCCGGCTCGCGTGGCTCGTCGAGGATGAAGAAAACGACGTGGCGGAGCTCTCAAACACGACGGGCGGTCGAGGGGACGGCGGGGAGCACGTGGGCAGCGAATGGTGGCGATGGCGACGTTCGGTTTCGGAAGAGAGAGAGCGGCAGAGGAGGGGATGAGGATGGAAGAGAGTGAGGGAGGGGTCAGGGGGTGCGTGGCGTCTCCAGGGCGTTCCGGGGAAGCGGGAAGCATGAGCTAGCAGAGAGCGTGCGCGCGCGTGGCGACCACGCGCCAGTCCTTCTGGCAGAGGAGGAAGATGACAAGGGGCGCGCTGGTGGGCTGGGCTGGCCACTTGGGCGGCAGGTAAGCGCCAAGTAGGTCTTCCCCTTTTTATTCTTTTCTAATTCTGTTTTTTGGTTTTGATTTGAATCTTGCTACTGTTTGAAATTCCAACAGTTTCAAACCAGTGCCAAAAATCCTCTAAACAATTTTATGTTGCTAGATGGACTTTTCCAAAAGCACATAAAACAGTTCATAGTTATTTGAAAATATATTCTATATGTTATGAATATAATTCCAAATTAAAATACAATAATAATTTAAATGCAATGCCCAAAATATTCCACAAAGTTGTCCATTATTTTTGGTTTGCTGCAAAAGCCTTGCCAAAAATATCCAACAAATAATAGGAACATTTTGGAAACACCGAATGCAATTTTTCAGGGTTCTTTGCCCTTCTTGTAACTGGATTTTGAGGCTTTCAAAATTCCCTCAGTTCAACTTTCATAATTTAGACATGGTGCCTGGATGCAATGCCACTAAGTACAAGCATTATTCTAGGGTTGTGACATAATCCTACAACAAAGACAACAGAAGAAAAGAAAAAGTCAGCACTCAGAACTTACCTTTAAGTTGCGAGCTGCCTGCTCAGCAGCCAGCCCGAAACTCGGGGGTTATACCAAGTGGGTGCAGTGGCGCGCCCCCATAGAAGGTTGCAAGAATAAAAACAAAGCAAAGGAGTGTACCCGGACGGCTGCTCGCGTCGACGGGAACGCCTTCGTGTACTGCTGGAGGGCGGTGCCTTGGGCTTGAAGCTGGGTCTGAACATCCTGTGCAGCCTTGTTCAGCACGCCCGTCCTGGCTCTAGGCCTCCACTCTGGTGGGACGGCACTGGTAGCCTCCGCTTCAGGGGCTGACGAGCTAGCGGCCCTATCTCCTACGCCCGTGGCGCTGAGGTCGCCTTCGCCGCGCCCCGGCGTACCGGAGTATGGACCACGCGGATCGCCCCAACCACCAGCTCGCCACTGACCGACGGTGCCAGTTGCACGTCAGGCCGACTGCCATGGGCTCGACAGTCGGCGCTTGCGGGAGACCTCCTCCCCCAAGATGATGGCTTCGCCCCCTCCCCTCTCCACGACCGGATGTTTGTCGCCAGCTCCTCCAGTTGGCGCCTGGATCTCTGGAGCCGGTGGCGCGACGCACAGAGGGCTGATGAGTTGTGAAGTCTGGCCACGTGTGGCCTCTTCCACTTGCACCTTGGCGGTCGCTTCCGCCTGGGACTTGGCTACAGCGTCCGCCTGGGCCTTGGCCGCGGCGGCCGCTTGGGCCTTGGCCGCCGCATCCGCGCCCCCCTGCGCCGCCTTTGCCTTCTGTCGTTCTGCCTCCTCCTGCTCCTCATGCGCCTCCCGCGCATTCCTTTCCATCACCTCCTGGAGGTTGGTGAGCGGGTCCACACGAGTGTTGGCAGAGCCCTCCGCCGCCCCGATCACGGAAGTAGAGGTAGATTGCTCAAGAGTGAGCGGGGCCCTGTTCAAGCAAGATAAGAGGAAACTCATAAACAATTTGCAAGAAAGAGGAAAGGAAAATGCAAGAGAAATCAAGCACTTACGCGAACACCATCGGGGGCTACTTCGGGGTTATCTGGAACTGGGCCGCCATGTTCTTGGGCTTCTTCGGTCGGCTGCCAAACAGCAACGAGCCGGCTCGGCGCTTCGGCGCGCCGCCTGGTGCAGTCGGCGCGACTGAAGAGGTCGAGCCCGCCTTGTCGGCAGTGTGGGCAGAGCGGCTTGGTCTCCTCCTCGTCGTCATCCAGCCAAGCCTCAACGCTGCCTCCTTCGGAGCCGCCGGCTCTGCCACCTCCACCTATGGTGTCCTCCTCCTCCATGGTGGCCACCCCCAAGTCGGGGTCGTCCACATCACTTCTTGTCCAGTCCGGCATGAACTCGTAGCCCAGCTCCAGAGTGTTGGTGGTCGACTGGGTCGAGAAGACCTATTCCATTGTCGACTGATCTGACGGCAAAGCAAGAACTCGAACAAGCAAAGAAGAAAAAAGAGTTACAAGACTCACCGCAGGCGGCAGGTGTGCGCGGTCGTACGCTCGCTTGCCAAACTGCCAATCCTTCTCCGATAATTTTCTGTTGGAGAAGTAGTTGACCAGCCGAGCCACCTCCACGTCTGGCAGCTCCCGCGTGCACATCCGGCATGGGACCCGGTGCCCACTCATGCTACTGATGATGTGGGGCCGGGCTTTGAGGGGGAGCACTCAACGCGCCATGTTGGCGGCCAGCAAGTCCGAGCCCTTGAGGCCCTCTGGCTCTATCATCACCTGAAGTCAGGCGAGGGCACTGGAGGATGCGGCCGACAGGGAGGTCGGCTTGTACCGCGAGTTGGCGCGTGTCTCTATAGGCGGGCTGGCCACATAAGCTGGCAGGTTGATGTAATCCCTCGTCGGATGAATGTTCTTGACGTAGAAATAGGACTTCTGCCATAACTTGGCTGACTGCAGCATGAAGATGGGTGGGAAGCAATTCTCGGCAGCCGGATGCCGCACGGCCACGCAGGCTCCGCACTAGGCGACGATGCCGAGCTTGAGGTAAAAGCACTCTCCCAGAGCTCGAGAGTGGGGAGAGTACATGGTAGCCTTCGCACATGGTAACGAAGGCGACCAGGAGCACCATCGTGTTTGGCGTGAGGTGGTGCGGGTGGACCCGGTAGAAGTTGAGGAAGGTGCGCAAGAAGCCGCTCGCGAGAAGGCCGAAGCCGCGAAGGAAATGGGACCGGAAGACGATGCGTTCATCGTCCTCCGGCACCGGCGAAATTTCTGCCTCAAGGGGGACACACACCTTCACGTTCGTCTCCCGGGGCAGCCGCCGTGTTTTATGGAGGAAGGAGAGATACTCGTCATGGATGTTGGAGCCATCCCAGTCACCAGCCCGTAGGCGCGCCATGGACGAAGGAGCTCGTCGGAGGCGTGGCGCGGTGGTGAACGGGCGAGGCCGCGGGGGAGCGAGAAAGCCACGGCGAGGAAAGGCTCGGCGATGAAGAGCTGCGATAGCACTTCAGCGCAAGGAAGAGGCGCTGCGGCAGCGAAGAGAGAAAGAAGAATGGCGAAGGAAAAGGGAGAGGAGGGCGCGCGTGCATCTGCCACCCCCTCCTCCCCCTACTTATAGCCCTATGAGGCGAAGGAAAAGGAAAAGGGTTGTGCTCCCCTCGGAGCCCCCCTGCCCCCCTTTGGTACTTCCTTGGCCCATCGTGTGTCTTCTGGTCCAAAGAAAATTCCCCAAAAAGTTTCACTATGTTTGGACTCCGTTTGGTATTGATTTTCTGCAAAGTAAAATACAAGCAAAAAACAGCAACCGGCACTGGACACTATGTCAATAGGTTAGTCACAAAAAATGATATAAACTTGCTATAAAATGATTGTAAAACATCCAAGAGTGATAATATGACAGCATGGAACAATAAAAAATTATAGATACATTGGAGATGCATCATGGAGCTGTAGATTTCCTGGCCTTTGACATAGGAACCCTTATGGCAGGGGCTTTCTTCTTAAGACCTGGTTTGGTATCATTTGCAGTGCCATATTCTTTCCTTAGAACTTTCTACCTTATTGAAGTGACTTCCTCATCTACAACAAAGTCCTCATCCTCACTCTCTTAGGTTCTTTTCTTCCTTGTGCGGGTGGTAGCTTTCGGAAAGTTGCTTCAAGTGCTACTGCAAAGAAGACCCTGTGCGTAGATAGGTATGGGCAGAGTGGATGAGCACCACGAAAAGCAGCTATTTTTTCAAAACAATTGGATCCAAACTTTAGTTTTTGTATTATACTTCGGAGCTACCGATATGAACATCTCGGTGACATCGAAGCACACACAGAGCCTAAACACCCAAGATCGGTCAGACCGAGTTGTGGTTTGGTGGCTCCGAAATGCTAGGCCTAGGGTTTCACTGATATTTTACATTTGGTCTTACCGATTATTTCATTTCGGTGAAACCGAGTTGTACTTAGGGCAATGGCCAGAGCCAATTGGTAGGACCACAAGTTTCATTTCGGTCGGTTCGAGATGAGTTCGGCGGAAACCTAACCCTACATTTTTCTTGGAATCTAATCTAAAGAAGCTTTTATGTGGACAGAATGATCTCAAATGTGGCAAGATACTAGGCATTATCCTTGTGCATAAAATCGGAAGGGGATAGCATGAGGAGATCGAATCGTACCCTAGTTTGGTGATGATCCTCTACAACGGCAACGACGGTCTTGATTCCCATTGACGGTGACGGAGACCTGCGGCGACGGCGCACAGACGAAGACGGCGATGATCCGGAGTCTAAAGGGGCGGCAGCAATGGGGCACGTGCCCGTGAGGTTTGAAAGATTTTTCAACCGTACGGGTCTGCTGAGTATATATATACCCATGTGCTATCGGTGGCACTGAATGGAATGTTGCGGTGGCATAGAGATGCAAAATTGTGTGCAGTTATTGCAACTCGGTGGGATCGAGTCATTCTAATTCGTAGTACCGGGATGAAAACCTAGAACAGTCTAGTGCTGTCGGTGTGACCGAGTTTGAGTGAGTTTGTCACACCCTAGCTAGTCATGCATTAGAGTGCTGCATCATGTTTACTCTTTCATCAGAAACTTGAAATGGGGATGACAGAACCCCCAGTCCCCTCTGAAACCAACTAGGGTTTACTAAAATAATTTTCAATGAACCTGAAATGCCCTTCTAAAATGCCCATCATTTTTTGCCTTGGTTCAGAACCTCTGCCAAAAGTGGTGCACATTTTCCTAGGCCATCCTAGGGTTTTGAATTAAATCATAGCTATTTGAATTTGGGCATTTAAAATAATATGAAATATTTAAATGCTCAAATATCTCCAAACTAAAATGTTTCATGTTGGAAATAATCCAACTATGAGCCAGGAGTAGTTTGGTGATTTTTGGAGTTGCCTAGGTATTTTATTTAATTCAACAAAGTTGCAGATATATTAAATAAAACCAGAAAACAGAAAATAAAGAAAGGAGGAAAAACCTACCTGGGCTCCTCCACTGTGCGGCCCAGCCCAGCCGGCCCAGCACTGTGCTGGCCCGTGACAGCCAGCTGCTTCCCCTCGCCAGAGCAGGCAGGGAGGTGAGCATGGCGCGCCCGAGCTCGCCACGCACCACCCAGCCTCTCTGCATCGCCCTGGTCGCCGTTGCGCCGCGTGGATCGTCTTCTGGTCGTCGCCCCGACCTCGCCGACACCCCATTCACTCTCCCCCGGCTCTCCCTCGCTCTCTCTCTCTCACGGCCGAAGCTCACCGTCGCCGCCGTTCGCCTTAGCCACCGTCTCCGACCACCCCTCGCTCCCCCGACCAGCTCAGGAGCTCCGCCTCGACTCCCTCTTCCTCCCCACCGCTCCACGAGTCCTCGGAAGCCCTGCATCGCCGCCACGTCGCCGTTCCCCTCTTCGGGCTCCGATCACCGTCGCCGACGAATTCGCCGTCTCCAGCGCGTCCCCGAGCCCGTTTCGACGCCCACTGCAATCGCGGTGAGCTACGCCACCGTTTCCCCCTTCTTCCCTGCTCTCTCCCGACCCCTAGGCCCTAGCCCCACCGCGGCCGAAAGCTTCACGCCGCCGGCGATGTCGCCGTCGTGGCCACGGTCGCCGTAGCGCCCAACCGAGCTCACCATCGTGCTCCACATCTCACTAGGAGCACGTAGCACGCACCAACGCTACCCCAAACCCCCTGCAACACCCTTCCCGTGCACGACCGAACCCCGGCGGCCGCAACCGAGCTCGCCGCCGTCGACTCCGGCCACCCCGACCCCAACGGACTCCGCCAAGAGCCGCGGGTCGTCCTCAGCTTCACTCCGGTGGCCTCCGCGGTTCATTTGGTGGCCGAAACTACCAAAACCACTATCGCCACCGCACTGATGGTCGCCGCCGGCCAGAACTCCGGCGAGCTGACGTGGCCTAGTTAATTAGCCACTAACCCACCACCTACTAACGCTGACAAGTGGGCCCCAGGGCTTAGTCAAAGCTAACCAGCCCGGGTCAACACGGGATTAGCCCCTGTGTCACTGACGTGTGGACCCCACACGTCAGGTTTGACCCGAGCCAGCCCTGTTGACCTGCTGATGTCACCGTGACGTCAGGCTGACGCAGTAAATGATATTTCTGGATTTAAATTAAATCAGGAAATTCCAGAATATTAATTAAACTTCAAAAATTCATAACTTTTATTCTGTAACTCCAAATTGGACAAATTATATATGAAAAATGATCAGAAAAATCCAATCTATCCATCTGTACTATTTTCATGCATGATCAAACAAGTTAAATTGATGTTTTAAACAGAACAAGAAAAGGCACTTTAAAAGGCCATATTTGAATTTGGAATTTGAATCTTTGATTCAAATTTGCTCAAACACTTCTGGCTTTAGTTGCATTAGCCCAACACACTCATATTGCCATGTTTCATGCATGCATCATATTGTTGCACATTGTTTGGTGATGCCTGTGTATCGTTATCCTTTGCGACAGGATCTGTTCCCGAGGAGTACCGTGATTACCCTAACGAAGAACCGTATCCGTGCAACGAACCATCAGGCAAGCAACCAACCATTTGATCATATCGATACAATCCCATGTTCTCGCTCCTGCTCTCTTTTACTGCATTAAGACAACGCGATTCAAACTGCTGTGTGCTACGGTAGTTGAACCCATTTCCTCTGCATGACCTGTCATTGCCACAGTAACTAGATGAAACCCACTAGCATGTGTAGGAGTTGATTGAGCCATATGTATGTGTTGTTCCTACCTTGCTATGCCTGCTATGCTTAGAGTTGTGTCAGGTCTGGTTCATCTGGGTGATGGGCTAGAGTGAAATGATTATGTCGGTAATGAGAGTGGTGTGGTGAACACGATTTGGTAAAGGTATCGATGAGAGGCCATGTAGGAGTACATGGTGGGTTGTTGCATTAGCCCGTGGGTATTGAACCTTCACATTGTTCCTCAAGGTTTTCTCTCCACCTTGGTGGCAAAACCTACCCTTACGGATCAAATTATCAAAGCACAGAAGGTAGATCCGGGAATCTCCCGCATCAAGAGGAACATTCAGAAAGGAATTGCGAATTGCTTCTCCATTAATGATCAAGGGGTCGTATACTTCGGGAATCGACTAGTGGTTCCCAAAGTGCGAAACCTGAGGCGTTTGATCCTTAAGGAAGCTCATGAATCTCCTCTCACCATTCATCCCGGTAGCACTAAAATGTATCAGGACCTACGCCAGAGGTTCTGGTGGACTAGGATGAAGAGAGAAATTGCTCAGTATATTGCCAATTGCGACGTCTGCCGTCGTGTAAAAGCAGAGCATCAACGGCCTGCTGGCACCCTTCAACCCTTAGCTATTCCTGAATGGAAATGGGATAAAATTGGTATGGATTTCATTACCGGTTTTCCCAGGACCAAAAGAGGGAATAATGCTATTTTCGTCGTGGTCGATCGTCTTTCCAAAGTAGCCCATTTCTTACCTGTTCGTGAGAGTATAACCGCTAGTCAGCTGGCAGACTTATACATCTCCCGAATAGTGTCCCTCCATGGTGTTCCTTTGGAAATCAATTCGGATCGAGGAAGTCTTTTCACCTCTCGATTTTGGGAAAGTTTCCAAAATGCTATGGGAACCCGTCTCTCCTTTAGCACCGCTTTCCACCCTCAGTCAAGTGGTCAAGTGGAACGCGTCAATCAGATTCTAGAAGACATGCTTCGCGCCTCCGTTATCTCTTTCGGAATGGACTGGGAGAAGTGCCTTCCATTTGCCGAATTCGCTTACAACAACAGCTATCAATCTAGCTTGAGTAAAGCCCCTTTTGAAGTTCTCTATGGACGACGATGTCGAACACCCCTTAACTGGTCAGAGACCGGGGAAAGACAATTCTTTGGCCCGGATATGATTCAGGAAGCAGAAGAACAAGTTCGTATCGTTCGTGAAAAGTTGAAAACAGCCTAATCCCGTCAAAAGAGTCAATATGACCGAAAACATAAGGCTATGACTTTCGAGGTTGACGAGAAGGCTTACCTTCGGGTCACCCCTCTGAAGGGAACCCATCGTTTCGGTATCAAAGGCAAATTGGCTCCTCGTTACATTGGACCCTTTCGCATTCTTGCCAAACGAGGAGAAGTTGCCTACCAGTTGGAACTACCTCCGCACCTCTCCAGAGTTCACGATGTCTTCCACGTTTCTCAACTCAGGCGTTGCTTCTCGGATCCTATCCGTGAAGTGGACCACGAAACGCTTGATCTCCAAGATAATCTTACATATCGAGAGTACCCCATTCGTATCCTCGATCAAGCCGAACGTACCACGCGACGTCATAATATCAAGTTTCTCAAGGTTCAATGGTCGCACCATTCTGAGGATGAAGCAACTTGGGAAAGGGAGGATCGTCTTCAACTTGAATATCCCGCCTTCTTCTCGGAGGAACCCAAATCTCGGGACGAGATTCTTTTGAGTGGGGGTGAGTTGTCACACCCTAGCTAGTCATGCATTAGAGTGCTGCATCATGTTTACTCTTTCATCAGAAACTTGAAATGGGGATGACAGAACCCCCAGTCCCCTCTGAAACCAACTAGGGTTTACTAAAATAATTTTCAATGAACCTGAAATGCCCTTCTAAAATGCCCATCATTTTTTGCCTTGGTTCAGAACCTCTGCCAAAAGTGGTGCACATTTTCCTAGGCCATCCTAGGGTTTTGAATTAAATCATAGCTATTTGAATTTGGGCATTTAAAATAATATGAAATATTTAAATGCTCAAATATCTCCAAACTAAAATGTTTCATGTTGGAAATAATCCAACTATGAGCCAGGAGTAGTTTGGTGATTTTTGGAGTTGCCTAGGTATTTTATTTAATTCAACAAAGTTGCAGATATATTAAATAAAACCAGAAAACAGAAAATAAAGAAAGGAGGAAAAACCTACCTGGGCTCCTCCACTGTGCGGCCCAGCCCAGCCGGCCCAGCACTGTGCTGGCCCGTGCCAGCCAGCTGCTTCCCCTCGCCAGAGCAGGCAGGGAGGTGAGCATGGCGCGCCCGAGCTCGCCACGCACCACCCAGCCTCTCTGCATCGCCCTGGTCGCCGTTGCGCCGCGTGGATCGTCTTCTGGTCGTCGCCCCGACCTCGCCGACACCCCATTCACTCTCCCCCGGCTCTCCCTCGCTCTCTCTCTCTCACGGCCGAAGCTCACCGTCGCCGCCGTTCGCCTTAGCCACCGTCCCCGACCACCCCTCGCTCCCCCGACCAGCTCAGGAGCTCCGCCTCGACTCCCTCTTCCTCCCCACCGCTCCACGAGTCCTCGGAAGCCCTGCATCGCCGCCACGTCGCCGTTCCCCTCTTCGGGCTCCGATCACCGTCGCCGACGAATTCGCCGTCTCCAGCGCGTCCCCGAGCCCGTTTCGACGCCCACTGCAATCGCGGTGAGCTACGCCACCGTTTCCCCCTTCTTCCCTGCTCTCTCCCGACCCCTAGGCCCTAGCCCCACCGCGGCCGAAAGCTTCACGCCGCCGGCGATGTCGCCGTCGTGGCCACGGTCGCCGTAGCGCCCAACCGAGCTCACCATCGTGCTCCACATCTCACTAGGAGCACGTAGCACGCACCAACGCTACCCCAAACCCCCTGCAACACCCTTCCCGTGCACGACCGAACCCCGGCGGCCGCAACCGAGCTCGCCGCCGTCGACTCCGGCCACCCCGACCCCAACGGACTCCGCCAAGAGCCGCGGGTCGTCCTCAGCTTCACTCCGGTGGCCTCCGCGGTTCATTTGGTGGCCGAAACGACCAAAACCACTATCGCCACCGCACTGATGGTCGCCGCCGGCCAGAACTCCGGCGAGCTGACGTGGCCTAGTTAATTAGCCACTAACCCACCACCTACTGACGCTGACAAGTGGGCCCCAGGGCTTAGTCAAAGCTAACCAGCCCGGGTCAACACGGGATTAGCCCCTGTGTCACTGACGTGTGGACCCCACACGTCAGGTTTGACCCGAGCCAGCCCTGTTGACCTGCTGATGTCACCGTGACGTCAGGCTGACGCAGTAAATGATATTTCTGGATTTAAATTAAATCAGGAAATTCCAGAATATTAATTAAACTTCAAAAATTCATAACTTTTATTCTGTAACTCCAAATTGGACAAATTATATATGAAAAATGATCAGAAAAATCCAATCTATCCATCTGTACTATTTTCATGCATGATCAAACAAGTTAAATTGATGTTTTAAACAGAACAAGAAAAGGCACTTTAAAAGGCCATATTTGAATTTGGAATTTGAATCTTTGATTCAAATTTGCTCAAACACTTCTGGCTTTAGTTGCATTAGCCCAACACACTCATATTGCCATGTTTCATGCATGCATCATATTGTTGCACATTGTTTGGTGATGCCTGTGTATCGTTATCCTTTGCGACAGGATCTGTCCCCGAGGAGTACCGTGACTACCCTAACGAAGAACCGTATCCGTGCAACGAACCATCAGGCAAGCAACCAACCATTTGATCATATCGATACAATCCCATGTTCTCGCTCCCGCTCTCTTTTACTGCATTAAGACAACGCGATTCAAACTGCTGTGTGCTACGGTAGTTGAACCCATTTCCTCTGCATGACCTGTCATTGCCACAGTAACTAGATGAAACCCACTAGCATGTGTAGGAGTTGATTGAGCCCTATGTATGTGTTGTTCCTACCTTGCTATGCCTGCTATGCTTAGAGTCGTGTCAGGTCTGGTTCATCTGGGTGATGGGCTAGAGTGAAATGATTATGTCGGTAATGAGAGTGGTGTGGTGAACACGATTTGGTAAAGGTATCGATGAGAGGCCATGTAGGAGTACATGGTGGGTTGTTTCATTGAAGCCGACCTTAGGCACTGAGATCTGTATGTGTGATTTAAGATTCAGCTACTACCATGCATTGGGCCTGAAACCAATGGACCCTCTCGACTTCTTATTCACCCTAGTTCTCCGTCCAGGAGTTGCAAGTAGTTTCTGGTGTTTGTAGCCTACTGGAGGCCGTGGACAGCGCTGACCGTAGGGGTGGGCTGTGATGCGGTAGGTACGTGGCACGGTGTACCGAATACCCGTTAGGTATCTCGGGAACCCTGTTCACATCGTTCGGGGCCGTATGGGAAACCTCGGCCGGACTCCCTGCGGATGGAACCTGAACAGGCGATAAACCTGGACTGGAGGCTTAGGTGATTAGGTAGGTCGTGGCCGACACCCACGTTGGGCTTCCGCTTGAAGGTTGCCGAGTACACGTCGTGTAAACGACGGTAAGTGGTGAGAGCGTGTATGAAGAAGTACTCCCTGCAGGGTTAACATGATCTATTCGAATAGCCGCATCCGCGGTAAAGGACTACTTGGTTGCCTATACAGTTCATAGACAAGTAAATGGAAACTGATAAAAGCCTCAAGATAAGTGTGAGTGCCGAGGATGGCTCTTCCGTAGGAAGACGGAGGTGGATCCTCGGTAGTGTATTGAAGTGGTGAATAGTGGACTCGTGTGCGCAAAACTGTTTCAAATGGAGTATCGTAGGATAGTCTAGCCAAGAGTCAAAGCTGGCTTGCTGCAATAACTCCACCAACCCTTCTTGATACTATGCATGTATGTAGGATCTGATGTAAGTCTTGCTGAGTACCTTTGTACTCATGTTGCTATAATCTACATTTTTACAGAAGACGCTGCAACCCCTTCTGATGGGTTCTATGTAGACGTTGACATCAACGAGTAGGCTAAAGACCCAGGTGGTGACCCTGAGCTTGTGAAGGACCACATAGTATAGCCAGGCTTTCCAAGCCTCTTTTATTTTACTAGTTGTCTGTACTCAGACAAGTTACTTCCGCTGTTGGCTTGTATGACTGTATGACTTGTATGTTGGGTCGTGAGACCCGTACCTTTGTGTGTATGTTATGTATGGCTCACTGAGCCTTAAATAAAGTACTTGTGTCGTAGAGTCATGTTGTGATGCTTCGTTGTATTTGCACATATCGAGCATATTGTGTGTATGATTGAAATGCTTGGTATGTGTGGGATCTGACTATCTAGTTGTTTATCTTTAGTAGCCTCTCTTACCGGGAAATGTCTCCTAGTGTTACCGCTGAGCCATGGTAGCTTGCTACTGCTCTGGAACACTTAGGCTGGCCGGCATGTGTCCTTCTTCGTTCCTGTGTCTGTCCCTTCGGGGAAATGTCACGCTTTGAGTACCGGAGTCCTGTTAGCCCGCTACAGCCCGGTTTACCGGAGTCCTGCTAGCCCAGTGCTACAGCCCGGACCCACTTGCTGATGACCGACACGTTCGAAGCTGGGTCATGGATGCCTGTCCCTGTAAGTCTGTGCCACTTTGGGTTTACGACTAGTCATGTCAGCCCGGGCTCTTTATCATATGGATGCTAGCGACACTATCATATACGTGAGCCAAAAGGCGCAAACGGTCCCGGGAAAAAGGTAAGACGACACCCGTGGGGATACCGTGCGTGAGGCCGCAAAGTGATATGAGGTGTTACCAGCTAGATCGATGTGACATCGAGTCGGGGTCCTGACAGCGTTGGCATCAGAGCCGGATTGCCTGTAGGTTCTCCAAGCCAAACTGGTCGATGTTGAGTCTAGAAATTCTTTAGTTATATGTAGGGGAATTGTTTGTGGGTTGGAACGTAAGGCTCTTTTTACTCCTTATACCTTATGACTTTCTGATCTGAGTCAGTCCATTCTTCCACCGGGGGTTAAGGAATTAGGATCTGTTCTCTCTATCAGGATCACGTGTTACTAATCAGTAGTACCTTATAAGTTTGATGGTTATCAGCCTAGTTCAGTTCTACTACCACATTATGTTGTAGGAATGGTTTCAAGACTTGATATGATGATGTTGAGTGTGTACGAAATCCTTTGTCAAATGTCTCAATATCCTTTTTGAGCATTTACAGCTGTTATGCTGCCGAAATTTTGCTAGAAATTCTAATGCCTTTGCATTATGATTATGCTTTCAGATGGCCACTCGCGACCTCAATCAAGTGGTTCGCCTGACTCGATGCCTAGATGTACCCGGCCATACTGCTAAGTTGGTCAGGGTAATGACTGAGGCTGGATACCGCTGGTATCCTGAGTACACGGTCGAAGAGCAATTCCGAGACTTTAATCAAAGCCAGTATCTCTGCACTGTCAGGATATTTCCATCTTATCCTGGATCCACTGAGCCTCTTCACTGCTCCTATGGACTCGGGGTTACTATCGAGATGGTTGTGCAGGATGCCGCCTACTCTATGATGACCATTATGCGAGTCAGATCTGGGTTATTTCGGGACTCTGACTTCCGGTATATGCCAGGATCACTTCCGGGAGCACAAGGGTATCTCCAGGCTATCTATGCTGACTCCACTCAGGAGGATTCACGGACTCGCACCACTGCTGAGATGCTCGAGGATAAGGACCGTGAAAATCGGGCCTTAAGGTTAGAGCTCTTCAATACCCGTGCCGACCACTGGGCCACTTTGACTCGGTTCGCACCGGCGGTGCAAGCTGGATATTCAGATATGCGCGATCTCTATCCAGTGAGATCTGCTCTGCCGGACGTGATGGTTTGGCGTGATGTAGGAGGCATCACCCCACCTCGCGGTCCCCGTAGGCCACCGTTTGTTGGTACAAGGCCTCATCCTAGCCCCTATGGTCCACAAGCTCCGCGAGATCGTCTGTTTCCGGATGAACATGTTGAGCTTCCAGGCTATGGAGGTGACTTCTACGAGGACTACTACGGATCGGTCTGAGTTAGTAGTAGTATCACTAGTTCGCACTAGCTGTGTCGTCTGTTGTCCTGCGTGTCTCGTGGGATATGACCTAGTTTGTACTCTTTCCGGAGATGTAGAAAAATAATGTATAGGAGCTTGGGATGCCTCCGATGAGATGTAATCCTCTTTTCACCGTATTAGTACTTGCTTGGTCTTGTACTAAACCTGTATGGTGTGTATGACGATGGAATAAAGAAGCAGTTTCTGTATCTACCATGTCATACGGATGATCATCTTGCATTCCGAATTATTCCTTACATTATGTATCCTATGTCGGAATTTTATCATTCTGACTAAATCATTGTCTTGTTTACCTAGGATGGTCAACACGCGCGCTAACCCTGCTTCCCAAGAGCAGGCCGAAGGCAGTGAAGCCAGAAATGAACATCTGCCTCAACCTCCTTCACTAGCCGAGGTTATGATGGAAGCTGAGAGAAACAAGCGGGAGACAAACCGTTTGTTGGAGCGTATTGAACAGAACACAGCACACCATCAGAGGGCTAACGTGGTGTCACTCAGTGATTTTATCAAATTGCATCCACCCACGTTCCACCACTCCGTCGAACCTCTCGACGCTGATGACTGGCTTCGCAGTATCTCTCACAAACTGCGTTCCGCGCTGGTAGCGGAGGCTGACAAGGTCACCTTTGCTGCATATCATCTTGAAGGCCCCGCCAGTCTATGGTGGGAGAATTATGGAGCTATGCGCCCAGCGGGCCATGTCACTACTTGGGCTGAGTTCAGTGAGGCTTTCCGTGAACATCACATTCCGGAGGGTCTCATGGACCGTAAGCGTGAAGAATTTTGCAATTTCACCCAAGGCCGACTTTCTGTGGATGTCTATAGCAGGGAGTTTGGTAATCTTGCACGATATGCAACCGAGGAAGTTTCTACTGACGCCAAGAAGCAAGCAAGGTTCCGCAAGGGCCTTAGTCCTGAGCTTCGCCGCGACCTCCGTCTGCATGAGTGCACATCCTTTTCGAAACTTGTCAACAAAGCCATCAGTGCTGAAACTGGTCAGACTGACTACGACGCAACACGCAAGCATGGACGTGACATGGGTTCCTCATCCGGTGCTGGTCCTCAGAAGCGCCGCGTGTGGGTACCCAACACCACCCTGCCACCCAGGTTCACACCGAGGCCATCCTTCCAGGCGCCTCGCCCCGCTCAACAGTCTGCTCCAGCCAAGCCCTATGGGGGTCCAACCAATAATGCTCCTCCACGTACCAGTTCCATGACTTGTTTCAAGTGTGGGGAATCTGGTCACTATATGCGTGAATGCCCCCAGACCAACCCCAATCAATCTGCTAAAGCTGTTGGCCGTGGCAAGCCGACAGGGAAAGTATTCCACGCTAAACCGGTCACCGCTTCACGTGGCCAGGTCAATTGTATCTCTGCCGAAGAAGCTCAAGAAGATCCCAACGTCGTTCTCGGTACGCTTCTTGTTAATTGCCACCCGGCATCTGTTCTTTTCGATACAGGAGCCTCTCATTCTTTTATATCTGAAAATTATGCTCGTTTGCATAACGTTGCATTCTGTGACTTGCCATCCTCCATGGTAATTCAAACTCCGGGATCCAAATGGCAAACTTCTAGAGTAAGCCATGGAAATGAAATCCAAGTCGATAGACTTGTTTTCCTCGCATCTTTGATAGCCCTTAAATCTTCAGATATTAATATCATTTTGGGTATGGACTGGATGTCAGCTCATCAAGCCAAAATTGATTGCTTCTCTAGGACCGTTCAACTCACCCATCCTTCGGGGAAGATAGTCAATGTTTTGACTCGAATAGCCAAGCGACAATTATATTCTCTTAACGCCAGCCCTTTGCCAGACCTTGAGGACGTTTCGGTAGTCCGTGACTTTCCGGATGTCTTTCCAGAGGAATTGCCAGGTGTTCCACCTGACAGGGATGTTGAGTTCGTCATAGACCTCATCCCGGAACCGTTCCGATTGCTAGAAGACCTTACAAAATGGCACCCCTAGAACTAGCCGAGCTTAAGAAACAACTCGATGAATCCTTGAAAAAGGGTTTCATCCGACCTAGCTCATCTCCGTGGGCTTGCCCCGTCCTATTCGTCAAGAAGAAAGATGGTACGGACCGGATGGTTGTAGATTACCGACCTGTCAATTTGGTCACAATCAAAAACAAATATCCACTTCCCAGGATCAACGACCTGTATGATCAGCTCGCTGGATCCTCAGTCTTCTCTAAGATGGATTTGAGGTTGGGCTACCATCAAATCAAAATCAGAAACGGGGACATTCCTAAAACGGCCTTTGTTACTCGTTATGGCCAATACGAGTACACCGTCATGTCCTTCGGATTAACCAACGCTCCAGCCACTTTTTCTCGGTTAATGAACTCAATCTTCATGGAGTATTTGGATAAATTCGTCGTAGTTTATCTCGATGATATACTCATCTACTCCAAGAACGAGGAAGAACATGCCGAACATCTAAGGCTAGTGTTGAAGAAACTTCGAGAGCATCGCCTTTATGCCAAATTTCCTAAATGTGAATTCTGGTTATCAGAAGTGACCTATCTGGGTCATGTAATATCTGGTAAAGGTATTGCTGTTAACCCTGAGCGAGTTCAAGCCGTCCTTGATTGGACTCCACCCGAATCGGTCAAGCAAGTTCGGAGTTTTCTAGGCTTAGCGAGCTATTGCCGTCGCTTTGTCGAGAAGTTCTCCAAGGTTGCCAAACCTCTAACCGAACTCCTCAAGAAAGATAAGAAGTTCGAATGGACTCCACAATGTGAGCACAGTTTTCAGGAACTGAAAAGACGCCTGACCTCTGCTCCCGTGCTGGTACCGCCAGACTTCTCCAAGGACTTTGTTATCTACTGCGACGCCTCGCGACAAGGACTAGGTTGCATTCTTATGCAAGATCGACACGTAATTGCTTACGCTTCACGGCAATTGCACCCACATGAGGAGAATTATCCTACTCATGATCTAGAGCTTGCAGCCGTAGTCTATGCACTTAAGACCTGGCGACATTACCTTCTCGGTAATCGTTGCGAAATATTTACTAATCACCAAAGTCTGAAGTACATCTTCACCCAACCGGATCTGAATCTCAGGCAAAGACGTTGGGTTGAATTGATCACAGACTTCGACTTAGGGATAACCTATACCCCAGGGAAAGCCAACGTCATGGCTGATGCGCTAAGTCGTAAATCTTATTGTAACAACCTGATGTTACAACGAAGTCAACCGCTTCTCCATGAGGAATTTCGAAAGCTTAACCTTCACATTGTTCCTCAAGGTTTTCTCTCCACCTTGGTGGCAAAACCTACCCTTACGGATCAAATTATCAAAGCACAGAAGGTAGATCCGGGAATCTCCCGCATCAAGAGAAACATTCAGAAGGGAATTGCGAATTGCTTCTCCGTTAATGATCAAGGAGTCGTATACTTCGGGGATCGACTAGTGGTTCCCAAGGTGCGTAACCTGAGGCGATTGATCCTTAAGGAAGCTCATGAATCTCCTCTCACCATTCATCCCGGTAGCACAAAAATGTATCAGGACCTACGCCAGAGGTTCTGGTGGACTAGGATGAAGAGAGAAATTGCTCAGTATATTGCAAATTGCGACGTCTGTCGACGTGTAAAAGCAGAGCATCAACGGCCTGCTGGCACCCTTCAACCCTTAGCTATTCCTGAATGGAAATGGGATAAAATTGGTATGGATTTCATTACCGGTTTTCCCAGAACCAAAAGAGGGAATAATGCTATTTTCGTCGTGGTCGATCGTCTTTCCAAAGTAGCTCATTTCTTACCTGTTCGTGAGAGTATAACCGCTAGCCAACTGGCAGACTTATACATCTCCCGAATAGTGTCCCTCCATGGTGTTCCTTTGGAAATCAATTCGGATCGAGGAAGTCTTTTCACCTCTCGATTTTGGGAAAGTTTCCAAAATGCTATGGGAACTCGTCTCTCCTTTAGCACCGCTTTCCACCCTCAGTCAAGTGGTCAAGTGGAACGCGTCAACCAAATTCTAGAAGACATGCTTCGAGCCTCTGTTATCTCTTTCGGAATGGACTGGGAGAAGTGCCTTCCATTTGCCGAATTTGCTTACAACAACAGCTATCAATCTAGCTTGGGTAAAGCCCCTTTTGAAGTTCTCTATGGACGACGATGTCGAACACCCCTTAACTGGTCAGAACCGGGGAAAGACAATTCTTTGGCCCGGATATGATTCAGGAAGCAGAAGAACAAGTTCGTATCGTTCGTGAGAAGTTGAAAACAGCCCAATCTCGTCAAAAGAGTCAATATGACCGAAAACATAAGGCTATGACTTTCGAGGTTGACGAGAAGGCTTATCTTCGGGTCACCCCTCTGAAGGGAACCCATCGCTTCGGTATCAAAGGCAAATTGGCTCCTCGTTACATTGGACCTTTTCGCATTCTTGCCAAACGAGGAGAAGTTGCCTACCAATTGGAACTACCTCCGCACCTCTCCAGAGTTCACGATGTTTTCCACGTTTCTCAACTCAGGCGTTGCTTCTCGGATCCTATCCGTGAAGTGGACCACGAAACGCTTGATCTCCAAGATAATCTTACATATCGGGAGTACCCCATTCGTATCCTCGATCAAGCCGAGCGTACCACCCGACGTCATAATATCAAGTTTCTCAAGGTTCAATGGTCGCACCATTCTGAAGATGAAGCAACTTGGGAAAGGGAGGATCGTCTTCGACTTGAATACCCCGCCTTCTTCTCGGAGGAACCCAAATCTCGGGACGAGATTCTTTTGAGTGGGGGTGAGTTGTCACACCCTAGCTAGTCATGCATTAGAGTGCTGCATCATGTTTACTCTTTCATCAGAAACTTGAAATGGGGATGACAGAACCCCCAGTCCCCTCTGAAACCAACTAGGGTTTACTAAAATAATTTTCAATGAACCTGAAATGCCCTTCTAAAATGCCCATCATTTTTGCCTTGGTTCAGAACCTCTGCCAAAAGTGGTGCACATTTTCCTAGGCCATCCTAGGGTTTTGAATTAAATCATAGCTATTTGAATTTGGGCATTTAAAATAATATGAAATATTTAAATGCTCAAATATCTCCAAACTAAAATGTTTCATGTTGGAAATAATCCAACTATGAGCCAGGAGTAGTTTGGTGATTTTTGGAGTTGCCTAGGTATTTTATTTAATTCAACAAAGTTGCAGATATATTAAATAAAACAGAAAACAGAAAATAAATAAAGGAGAAGCTTACCTGGCTCCTCCCTGTGCGGCCCAGCCCAGCCGGCCCAGCACTGTGCTGGCCCGTGCCAGCCAGCTGCTTCCCCTCGCCAGAGCAGGCAGGGAGGTGAGCATGGCGCGCCCGAGCTCGCCACGCACCACCCAGCCTCTCTGCATCGCCCTGGTCGCCGTTGCGCCGCGTGGATCGTCTTCTGGTCGTCGCCCCGACCTCGCCGACACCCCATTCACTCTCCCCCGGCTCTCCCTCGCTCTCTCTCTCACGGCCGAAGCTCACCGTCGCCGCCGTTCGCCTTAGCCACCGTCTCCGACCACCCCTCGCTCCCCCGACCAGCTCAGGAGCTCCGCCTCGACTCCCTCTTCCTCCCCACCGCTCCACGAGTCCCCGGAAGCCCTGCATCGCCGCCACGTCGCCGTTCCCCTCTTCGGGCTCCGATCACCGTCGCCGACGAATTCGCCGTCTCCAGCGCGTCCCCGAGCCCGTTTCGACCGCACCAAGGGCTTCGTCGCACTCACTGTGAGCTTAGCCATCTTCCCCTCCTTTTCTTGCTCCCGAGCCGTGTAGCGACCTCCCGGAGCTCAACTGCACCCACCGCCGTGGAGCTCGTCGCCGACCGTGCTCCCGGTCACCTCCGACCATCCACGGTGTCCATCATACTCACCGTGTCACGTAGCACCTAGCTAGCTACTCCCCGCGCCTCACTGACCCCTCTAGCGTCAAGTTCGTCTTCGGCCGAACCCGGTGGCCGCCAAAGTCGTCGCCGGTGCCAACTCCGGCCACCCCGACCCCAACGGACTCCACCAAGAGCTGCGGCTCGTCCTCATCTCCACTCCGTGGTCTCCGCGACCCATTTGGTGGCCGAAACAGCCAAAAACCACTTCCGCCGCCGCGTCGGGCTCGCCGGCGGCTAAACGCCGGTGCAGCCGACCCGGGTTGACCATGGGTGGGCCCTGGTTGACTCCCCTGAGTCAATGACAGGTGGGGCCCAGCCCTTAATTAAACAGGTTTAGTTTTATTTAAACTTTAATTAAATTAATCACCCTGACACGCGGGTCCCACTGTCAGGTTTGACCTGGACATGTTCCGTTGACCTGCTGACATCACACTGACGTCAGGCTGACGCAATAATTGATTTTCTGGAATTAATCTAATATAGGAAATTCCAAAATATAGTTTAAACTTTAAAAATTCATAACTTTTATTCTGTAACTCCAAATCAGACAAATTATATATGAAAAATGATCAGAAAATTCCAATCTATCCATCTGTACTATTTTCATGCATGATTAAACAAGTTAACCTGATGTTTAATACAGAACAAGGAAAAACACTTTAAAGGGCCATGTTTGAGTTTGAAATTTGAATCTTCGATTTCAAATTGGTTCAAACCCTTCTGGTCTTAGTTGCATTAGCCCAACACACTCATATTGCTATGTTTCATGCATGCATCATATTGTTGCACATTGTTTGGTGATGGTTGTGTATCGGTGTTCTTTGCGACAGGATCTGTCCCCGAGGAGTACCGTGACTACCCTAACGAAGAACCGTATCCGTGCAACGAACCATCAGGCAAGCAACCAACCATTTGATCATATCGATACAATCCCATGTTCTCGCTCCTGCTCTCTTTTACTGCATTAAGACAACACGATTCAAACTGCTGTGTGCTACGGTAGTTGAACCCATTTCCTCTGCATGACCTGTCATTGCCACAGTAACTAGATGAAACCCACTAGCATGTGTAGGAGTTGATTGAGCCCTATGTATGTGTTGTTCCTACCTTGCTATGCCTGCTATGCTTAGAGTCGTGTCAGGTCTGGTTCATCTGGGTGATGGGCTAGAGTGAAATGATTATGTCGGTAATGAGAGTGGTGTGGTGAACACGATTTGGTAAAGGTATCGATGAGAGGCCATGTAGGAGTACATGGTGGGTTGTTTCATTGAAGCCGACCTTAAGCACTGAGATCTGTATGTGTGATTTAAGATTCAGCTACTACCATGCATTGGGCCCGAAACCAATGGACCCTCTCGACTTCTTATTCACCCTAGTTCTCCGTCCAGGAGATGCAAGTAGTTTCTGGTGTTTGTAGCCTACTGGAGGCCGTGGACAGCGCTGACCGTAGGGGTGGGCTGTGATGCGGTAGGTACGTGGCACGGTGTACCGAATACCCGTTAGGTATCTCGGGAACCCTGTTCACATCGTTCGGGGCCGTATGGGAAACCTCGGCCGGACTCCCTGCGGATGGAACCTGAATAGGCGATAAACCTGGACTGGAGGCTTAGGTGATTAGGTAGGTCGTGGCCGACACCCACGTTGGGCTTCCGCTTGAAGGTTGCCGAGTACACGTCGTGTAAACGACGGTAAGTGGTGAGAGCGTGTATGAAGAAGTACTCCCTGCAGGGTTAACATGATCTATTCGAATAGCCGCGTCCGCGGTAAAGGACTACTTGGTTGCCTATACAGTTCATAGACAAGTAAATGGAAACTGATAAAAGCCTCAAGATAAGTGTGAGTGCCGAGGATGGCTCTTCCGTAGGAAGACGGAGGTGGATCCTCGGTAGTGTATTGAAGTGGTGAATAGTGGACTCGTGTGCGCAAAACTGTTTCGAAGTGGAGTATCGTAGGATAGTCTAGCCAAGAGTCAAAGCTGGCTTGCTGCAATAACTCCACCAACCCTTCTTGATACTATGCATGTATGTAGGATCTGATGTAAGTCTTGCTGAGTACCTTTGTACTCATGTTGCTATAATCTACATTTTTACAGAAGACGCTGCAACCCCTTCTGATGGGTTCTATGTAGACGTTGACATCAACGAGTAGGCTAAAGACCCAGGTGGTGACCCTGAGCTTGTGAAGGACCACATAGTATAGCCAGGCTTCCAAGCCTCTTTATTTTACTAGTTGTCTGTACTCAGACAAGTTACTTCCGCTATTGGCTTGTATGACTGTATGACTTGTATGTTGGGTCGTGAGACCCGTACCTTTGTGTGTATGTTATGTATGGCTCACTGAGCCTTAAATAAAGTACTTGTGTCGTAGAGTCATGTTGTGATGCTTCGTTGTATTTGCACATATCGAGCATATTGTGTGTATGATTGAAATGCTTGGTATGTGTGGGATCTGACTATCTAGTTGTTTATCTTTAGTAGCCTCTCTTACCGGGAAATGTCTCCTAGTGTTACCGCTGAGCCATGGTAGCTTGCTACTGCTCTGGAACACTTAGGCTGGCCGGCATGTGTCCTTCTTCGTTCCTGTGTCTGTCCCTTCGGGGAAATGTCACGCTTTGAGTACCGGAGTCCTGTTAGCCCGCTACAGCCCGGTTTACCGGAGTCCTGCTAGCCCAGTGCTACAGCCCGGACCCACTTGCTGATGACCGGCACGTTCGAAGCTGGGTCATGGATGCCTGTCCCTGTAAGTCTGTGCCACTTTGGGTTTACGACTAGTCATGTCAGCCCGGGCTCTTTATCATATGGATGCTAGCGACACTATCATATACGTGAGCAAAAGGCGCAAACGGTCCCGGGAAAAAGGTAAGACGACACCCGTGGGGATACCTGTGCGTGAGGCCGCAAAGTGATATGAGGTGTTACCAGCTAGATCGATGGGACATCGAGTCGGGTCCTGACAGAGTTGGTGTCAACACCCGGATATAAACTTTCCTATTTGTCCCAACTCTTGCGTTTCCGGCGAAGTTATATTTTTTCCTCGTTCGGTTTCTCCGTGATCGGTCATGCACTCATTCATGTCATCATGTGCATTTCATTTGCATCGTGCTCGCTCAGGATTCGGCTTTTCCGTTGCCGTTTTGCATCCGGCGCTGTTCTCTCCGGTGGTCATTCTAGCCTCTTCGTGTGTGGGATTAAACATTTCGATTACCGAGACTTGCACCCTTGGTTTACGAGACCCCGTCAAGTTCGTATTTTGGTCCGTTTGATACTCCAACGGTTAGCCAAGGGACCGAAAAGGCCTCGTGTGTGTTGCAGCCCAACACCCCTCCAATTTGGACCAAAACCCACCTAACTCTGCACCATCATCTAGAGCGTTCGATCACGATTGCGTGGCCGAAAACCGCACCTCATTTGGACTCTCCTAGCTCCCTCTATGCCTATATATACACCCCCTCCAAATCCGGATCTTTCTCCCCCCCGAAACCCTAAAAAAATCATCATCGTCGCCGCCGGACAGCTTCCCCCACCGACGGACGTGTCCGTTCCACCTCGCCGCCGCCACGTGGCGCCTCCCTATTGGCCTCCGCCCGTGCCCACTTCGCCGCACCGCGCGGGCCCGCTCGGCCCGTGGCCGGCCCCCGCGGCCCAGCGCGCCGCCGCCCGCCTCCTCTCCCGTCCACCGCCTCGCGCCGCCTCCCTCACCTGCCACGCCGCCCCGCTCCGCCCGAGCCGCCGCCGCCGCCGCCTCGCCGACGCCGGCCGCCGCCTCCTCCGCCTCGCCGCGTCCGCGCCACCTCGCCACCCTCCGTCGTCCTTCTCCGTCGACCCCGGCCGCCGTCGCCTCGCCGGAGTGCGTGCCCCGGTCAACCTCGATCCGTGCACCAATCTGGATCCGGATCCGTGAACAGTAAACCCTAGGGGTACAAATTTCGTCCAAGTCCCATAAATGCAGATCCAAGTGCCTCTGTTCGTAGCTCCGTAACTTTGCATCCGTAGCTCCAATTCATGCATATAGCATATCAAAATGTTCATCTCAGAGCGTACATCATTTCATTCCATTGCATCATTTTCATTTGAGCTCATCTTGATGCCCGAAATGCTGTTAGAAGAGGGCTACTTGAGTTAATTGCCAGATCTGTTACTCAGTTTAGCACTTTTGTCTTTTTTGCCATGATTAATGTGTGCATGATATGCCCGTGAGTTCTACTTATGTTTTGTTAAGGGTTTTGTCATATTTCTAGAGGTGCAACCCATGTATTTTTAGGATGTGTGTGGTGACTTGTGCAAGCTTGCAAAGTGGTGCACTTGCTAATTCTGTTTCAGGGACTTAGTGATTTCACTAAGTCCTGGAGCTGTTTATCTCATGTTGCCATATGTTCATGTTGTTTCCTAGTGATCCGTGTCTCTTTTGAGGATGATCAGTAAGGGAGTTTTGTTAATATTGTAGTTCTCTATCCATCAATGTCTTTGTTTGCATTTATGGAGCACACTAGATTGAGTCAATCGAGCTCTACTTTTGCTACTTTGTGAATCTGGGAAGATTGTCAACTTGTTTGCAATTTTGCCGGTGATGTTGTAGTTGATCCGTGCATGCTATGCTATTGTTCTTGCCATGTCTAGCTTGCATTTTGTGCCTTCTTGATGGGTGTATGCTTGTCTTGCCATGACTTGCTCTGTAGTGAGTGCATCGAGCTCGTATACATGCCTACTTGAGTTATATTTCAGCATGTGTTAGTTTTTCACAAAGTGTGAAACTGATTATGTTTTTGCTATGTTCACATGCTTGCAATTGTATTTTCTGATCCCTTTTGGCTCAAGGTCACTAAGGGACTTTTGTTAAGATCTTTGAGTAGCTCCATGCCATGCTTTACTTTGCCATGTTCAGGTCCTATAGCATGTAGTTTTGTTGCTCCAAAGAGGGCTACTTGATCTGAAATTCCAGACAAGTGTTGATTTCACTAAGTCTGAGATCTGTTTGCCATTTGCATTTTTGCCATGCTTGTTTGAACCTGTTAATGGATGATTTGGCCGTAGCTCAGTGCTAGACTTTTGTTAAGCATCTTGTGTGCATCCCTGCCATATATTTTGTTGTCATGTTTGAGTGCTATAGCATGTTCATTTCTTTAAATTTAGATGCCTACTTGCTGTAAATCGCAGAACGGTGTCATTATTGAATCGCTTGCCGTTTCCAAACTGTAACTCTGATTCCGGCATCCTTTATATCGTTTTCAAGCGATTTCATCTCATATTTATAGTGGCACAATTGGATTTCCATGTTGAGGCCAGGTTCATGCATTTCCTGTCATATCTTGCATTTTGCATCCCTCATCGCATCTCGCATAGCATATCATCTTTGCATTGTGTTGTTTGAGTTTGCACGTGGTTGATTGTGTCCTTGTTGCTTGTTTGTCTTGTTTGGGTAGAGCCAGGAGACGAGTTCGCTAACGAGGAGCCCGTTGAGTTTGCTTTCGAGGATCCAGTCAACTCTGACAACTGTGCAGGCAAGATGATCATACCCTTGAAATCACTACTATCTTTGCTATGCTAGTTTGCTCGCTCTTTTGCTATGCCATTGCTACAATGCCTACCACTTGCTTGCAAGCCTCCCAAATTGCCATGTCAAACCTCTAACCCACCAATGTCCTAGCAAACCGTTGATTGGCTATGTTACCGCTTTGCTTAGCCCCTCTTATAGCGTTGCTAGTTGCAGGTGAAGGTTGGAGACCGTTCCTTGTTGGAACATATATTTTACTTGTTGGGGATATCATTATATTGCTATGTTATCTTAATGCATCTATATACTTGGTAAAGGGTGGAAGGCTCGGCCTCTCGCCTAGTGTTTTGTTCCACTCTTGCCGCCCTAGTTTCCGTCATATCGGTGTTATGTTCCCGGATTTTGCGTTCCTTACGCGGTTGGGTTATAATGGGAACCCCTTGATAGTTCGCCTTGATTAAAGCTTTTCCAGCAATGCCCAACATTGGTCTTACCATTCGCCACCTAGCCTTTTCTTTCCCTTGGGTTCTGCAGACTCAAGGGTCATCTTATTTTAACCCCCCCCGGGCCAGTGCTCCTCTGAGTGTTGGTCCCACCGAGCGATGTCCGGGGCTACCAGGGGCAACTCTGGGCTGGCCTACCCGACGTCTGGCTCATCTGAGTGTGCCCTGAGAAAGAGATATGTGCAGCTCCTATCGGGATTTGTCGGCACATTCGGGCGGTGTTGCTGGACTTGTTTTAACCTGTCGAAGTGTCTTGAATTACCGAGATACCGAGTCTAATCGGAACGTCTTGGGAGGAGGTCTATTCCTTCGTTGACTGTGAGAGCTTGTCATGGGCTAAGTTGGGACTCCCCTGCAGGGATTTGAACTTTCGAAAGCCGTGCCCGCGGTTATGGGCAGATGGGAATTTGTTAATGTCCGGTTGTAGATAACTTGAACCTTAACTTAATTAAAATGAATCAACTGAGTGTGTTACCGTGATGGCCTCTTCTCGGCGGAGTCCGGGAAGTGGACACGGTGTTGGAGTAATGTTTGCGCAGGTTGCTCTCTAGTTTCTCGCTCGTGCTTTGCCTCCTCTTCTCGCTCTCTTTTGCGAATAAGTTAGCCACCATATTTGCTAGTCGCTTGCTGCAGCTCCACTCATATTTTACCTTGCCATTCCTATAAGCTTAAATAGTTTTGATCGCGAGGGTGCGAGATTGCTGAGTCCCTGTGGCTCACAGATTACTATTACACCAAATGTAGGGCCTAATGATTCCGCTCCAGGAGACGCGTATGAGCTCAAGTGGGAGTTCGATGAAGACTCTCAATGTTACTATGTTTCCTTTCTCGATGATCAGTAGTGGTGCCCAGTTGGGGGTGAGCGGGACCGTTGTCGCATGTTGGGTTCTCTTTTATTTTGGCGCCGTAGTCGGGCCATGAGTGTTTGGATGATGTAATGTCATTTATGTACTTGATTGACGTGGCGAGTGTAAGCCAACTATGTTATCTCCCCTTTATTATTTATATTACATGGGATGTTGTGAAGATTGCCTAACTTGCAACATATGCCTTCAATGCGATTATGCCTCTAAGTCGTGCCTCGACACGTGGGAGATATAGTCGCATCGAGGGTGTTACAAGTTGGTAATCAGAGCCTTCCCCGACCTTAGGAGCCCCATTGCTTGATCGTTTTTAGCGGTCGAGTTGTGTCTAGAAAAATGTTTTGAGTCTTTTAGGAATTATATATCGGAGAGATTAGGAATTCTTTTTACTTCCCAGTCTCCTCATCGCTCAGGTAAGGCATCCTGACGTAGAGTTTTGACTTTTCTCTTCTCAAATTTCACTAAAAAAAATTTTAGGATCACGCGGGTATCTTGGAATCGTTCCGATGGTTTTATGATGAGAACATTGTCTTGGTGCCTCCTGTCAGGGGTTTAGTGGAAGTGTCCCGGGGAGTTGAGCTCTGAGGTGTTGTCATCATAATTTTATCGTTGCAGTTCTGGAATACCTGAGTCTAGTACGCCGACATCGAAAATCTCTTTTATGCAGTTCGTTGGTGAGATAACCTCGACGCCACCCAGTACTGGGGCGGGAGTTCGGGAGTATCGCCATAACTTGTATAACGGATGCTTTTCGAAGGTTGAGGTAGATGGTTTCCGAAGGTTTCTTGGTTATGTGTTGAAGGATGGATACAGCTGGATGTAGGATTTGCTAGTTTGGGTGAGATATTATGCTTCCCCTGTATCCCCAACACCTGATTGCATAACCGGAAAGGTTCGGGAGTTTCATAGGTGGGAATTCTAGTAGCTCTAGTTCTTCTTCCACGGATATTGGTTTGAGATTGGGATTTCTTACCGATTATTCGTTCTTGATCCGTACCTTGTTGAATTATTTCTCTACCTTAATTCTACGTGGCTTCTCAATTTATGGATATGTGACCATTTCAAGAGGAATGCATTCGTTCATTTTGTTCGGATGTGAAGACTATATGTTGCAATTTTCATTCCGTTGGATTCAGCTTCAATATTTGTCTATCAATGTGCTAATGGTGGTCAACCTCTTCAGGATGGCTCCTCCAACACGCATGACTCCGAATCCTGATCCGCCACCACCTCCACCTCCTCCAGAGGCATGGCAAGCTGTGATGGCCGCAACCAATGCAAACACACAGCTGATCATGAAAATTCTTCAAGAGCGCAATCAAGGCAACGAAGGGAATCAAGGCAGCAATCAGAATCACTTTGCTACACTCAACCAGTTCCTTGCTAACGGGCCAAAGACTTTCAGCAATTGTGTTGAGGCAACCGATGCTGACAATTGGCTTGTGGATCTGTGCAAGCATTTCGAGTGTAGTAACGTCAGGTCTGAGGACTTTGTCAAGTTCGCTTCCTTCCAACTCAAAGATCAAGCTACAGAATGGTTCCAGCAGTACAAGGACTCCAGAGGTGGACGTGTTATCACTTGGGATGATTTCCGTCGAGATTTCCAAGCTCATCATATTCCCCAGGGCGTGGTTGAAAGCAAGCGTGAGGAATTCCGCAATCTGAAGCAAGGCTCTTTGTCTGTCTATGACTACAACAAGTTGTTCCAGAAGCTCGCCCGCTTTGCCAAGCAGGACGTCCCTGATGAGAAGAGCATGATATACCAGTTCAGGGGTGGTCTCAGAGAAGAAATCCAGCTAGCTCTTGTTCTCTTCGAGCCCTTGAGATACGATGAGTTCTACAACATGGAACTGAAGCAAGAGGCTGCTCAGTTGAGGTGGGATGCTTCCAAGCAGCAGAAGTATTGGCTTCCTCCTCCTCCGTTCCATCAGCCGTATCAGCAGAAGAGCAAAGGTGCAGTGGTTCTTCCCACCCACCCAACCCTGGCTTTCAGAACAAGACTTCATCTCAACCTCCAAGATCGAGTGCTTCGTATCACCGTCCACTTTCAGAGGTCACGTGCAACAAGTGCCAATAGAAGGGTCACTATGCCAACAAGTGTTTCAACCAGAGGCGTCTTCCTCCTCCTCCTCCTGTCAGATCGACAAGTATAGCTGTGGTCAAGCATAACCCCAAGTCCGCCAAGGTCAACTTGCTGAATGCAGCTCAGGCAGAGGAATCACCAGATGTGATCATGGGTAACCTTCCTGTTAATGATATTCCTGCAAAAGTTCTTTTTGACACGGGAGCATCACATTGTTTCATCTCGAGGCCATTTGTTTCTAAGCATGAGTTGCCTTTACAAGATTTGCCTAGACAGTTATCTGTTGTTTCTCCGGGTAAATTCATGAATGCAAGCGCTATTGCCCCAGATGTTTCTATCACTTTGGGAGATTACAAGTTTCTCTCTTCTCCGGTGGTTCTTGGTAACTCGGATATTGATCTTATTCTCCGGATGGATTGTCTTTCTAAGCACAAGGCACATCTCGATTGTGCAGCCAGGCAGATTCAATTGACTCATTCGTCTGAGGATGTAATTGTCTTTGCCGCTCGGGATAATACCATCCGTCTGTTTTCTCTCAATGAGAAGGGTGAATTGGACGCTATCTCGCAAATTCCAGTCGTTTGCGAATATCAAGACGTCTTTCCAGAAGAGCTTCCAGGAATGCCTCCGCACCGGCCAGTCGAATTCGTTATTGATCTTGAGCCTGGCACGGAACCTGTGTGCAAACGTCCTTACAAGCTCGGACCTGAAGAGTTGAAGGAGCTGAAGAAGCAACTCGATATTCAAGAGAAAATGGGTCTCATCCGGCCTAGTTCTTCTCCGTGGGGTTGTGGTGTTCTTTTTGTGAAGAAGAAGGATGGAACGGACCGACTTTGTGTTGATTACCGTCCAGTGAACAAGAAGACCATCAAGAACAAATATCCACTTCCCAACATCAATGAGCTCTTCGAACAACTCAAAGGTGCCCAAGTATTCTCCAAGCTTGATCTCCGCATGGGTTATCACCAGATTCGCATTCGTGAGCAAGATATTCCCAAGACGGCTTTCAGGACAAGCTTTGGTTCATATGAATACACTGTCATGTCTTTTGGTCTCGCCAACGCTCCTCCGACGTTCTCTCGCATGATGAACTTCATCTTCAACGCCTACACCAATGACTTCGTTTTGGTCTATCTCGACGACATTCTGGTTTTCTCGAAGAACAAGGAAGATCATGCCAAGCACTTGCGTTTGGTTCTTGATAAGCTCAGGGAACATCAGTTCTACGCCAAGTTCTCCAAGTGTGAGTTTTGGCTCGATGAGGTTCTTTATCTTGGTCATATCATCTCTGCCAAGGGCATTGCCGTGAATCCTGAGAAGGTGTCTGCAATTGTGAATTGGGAACCTCCTCAGAACGTGAAGCAACTCCGTAGCTTCCTCGGTCTCGCAAGCTATTGCCGAAGATTCGTTGAAAACTTTTCTAAGATCGCGAAGCCTCTCTCAAATCTTCTCCAGAAGCACGTCAAGTACGTTTGGTCTCCGGAGTGTGATATTGCTTTCAACACTTTGAAAGAGAAATTGATCACTGCTCCAGTTCTGACTCCGCCTGATGAATCCAAGCCGTACGAGGTCTTTTGTGATGCCTCTCTCCAAGGTCTTGGCGCAGTATTGATGCAAGAGAAGAAAGTTGTTGCTTATACATCTCGCCAGTTAAAGCCGAATGAGAAGAACTACCCCACTCACGATCTCGAGTTGGCGGCAGTTGTGCATGCTCTTTTGACTTGGAGACATCTTCTATTGGGAAGAAAAGTGGATATTTTCACTGATCACAAGAGTCTCAAGTACATCTTCACTCAGCCTAATCTCAACCTCAGGCAAACTCGATGGGTTGAGATGATTCAAGAGTATAATCCGAGTATCGAGTATACTCCAGGCAAGGCCAATGTGATTGCTGACGCTTTGAGCAGAAAGGCCTACTGCAACAGTCTGATTCTCAAGCCTTATCAACCCGAGCTTTGTGAAGCTTTCCGCAAACTTAATCTGCAAGTTGTTCCTCAAGGTTTCCTCGCCAACCTTCAAGTCTCTCCTACCTTGGAAGACCAGATTCGCCAAGCCCAGCTTCTTGATGCTATGGTGAAAAAGGTGAAGATTGGGATTGCCAAGAGTCAGTCCAAGTACAAGTGCTACCGCCTTGATGACAAGGACACTCTCTTCTTCGAGGATCGTATTGTTGTACCCAAAGGTGACCTCCGTAAAGTGATCATGAACGAGGCTCACAATTCTCTCCTCTCCATCCACCCTGGGAGCACGAAGATGTATCAGGACCTTAAGCAAGCTTATTGGTGGACTCGAATGAAGCGCGAGATCGCTCAATTCGTGAATGAATGTGATGTCTGCAGAAGAGTGAAGGCAGAACACCAAAGGCCAGCAGGTCTCCTCCAACCTCTTGCCATTCCAGAATGGAAGTTTGACCACATTGAAATGGACTTCGTGACTGGGTTTCCAAAGTCCAAGCGTGGCAATGATGCTATATTCGTTGTCATCGACAAACTCACCAAAGTGGCTCACTTTCTGCCTATCAAAGAGTCGATCACTGTAGCTCAATTGGCGGAACTCTATACCTCTCGTATTGTCTCTCTGCACGGTATTCCTCAAGTGATCTCTTCAGACCGTGGCAGCATCTTTACCTCGAAGTTTTGGGATTCTTTTCAGAAGGCCATGGGCACCAACATCCGCTTCAGCACAGCTTTCCATCCTCAAACTAGCGGTCAAGTCGAGCGTGTCAACCAGATTCTTGAAGATATGCTCAGGGCGTGTGTGATCTCCTTCGGCATGAAGTGGGAGGATTGTCTTCCTTATGCTGAATTCTCCTACAACAACAGTTTTCAAGCAAGTTCGGGCAAGGCCCCTTTTGAAATTCTGTATGGCAGGAAGTGCCGTACCCCTCTCAACTGGTCCGAAACCGGTGAACGCCAGCTTTTGGGTAATGACTTAATCACAGAGGCAGAAGAAATGTGCAAAGTCATTCGTGATAACCTCAAAGCAGCCCAATCCCGCCAGAAGAGCTACTATGATAGTAAGCACCGTGATTTGGCTTTCGAGATCGGAGATCATGTTTACCTCCGCGTCTCTCCTATGAAAGGTACTCGTCGCTTCGGTATCAAAGGGAAGCTTGCTCCTAGATACGAGGGACCTTTCAAGATTGTCAGCAAGAGAGGTGACCTCGCCTATCAACTCGAGCTTCCTTCAAACTTTGCAAATGTTCATGACGTGTTCCATGTCTCTCAGCTTCGAAAGTGCTTCAAGACTCCTGACCACACCGTCAACTTCGAGGACATTGAGCTCCAAGAAGATCTCACTTATCGTGAGCACCCAGTTGCTATTCTTGAAGAGACTGAACGCAAGACTCGCAACAAGTCAATCAAATTTCTCAAGGTCAAGCGGTCACACCATTCCGACCAAGAAGCTACCTGGGAACCCGAGGATCACCTCCGTTCTGAGTACCCGGCGTTCTTTCAGTCCTAGATCTCAGGACGAGATCCTTTCGTAGTGGTGGAGTGTTGTAACACCCCGGATATAAATTTCCCTATTTGTACTGCAACTCTTGCCGTTTCCGGCGTTAAGTTATATTTATTTCCTCGGGTTCGGGTTTTGTCTCCGTGTGTTGTTATCGTTGTCATGCATCTCATATCATGTCATCATGTGCATTGCATTTGCATACATGCTCGTCTCAGGCATTCGAGCATTTTTTCCCGTTGTCCGTTTTGCATTCCGGCGCTTTGTTCTCCTCCGGTGGTCATTTCTAGCCTTCTTTCGTGTGTGGGGGATTAAACATTTCCGGATTGGACCGAGACTTGCCAAGTTCGGCCCAAGTTTACGGATTAAACATTACTACCGGTAGACCGCCTGTCAAGTTTCGTATCATTTGGACTTCATTTGATACTCCAACGGTTAACCGAGGGACCGAAAAGGCCTCGTGTGTGTTGCAGCCCAACACCCCTCCAATTTGGCCCAAAACCCACCTAACTCTGCTCCATCATCTAGAGCGTTCGATCACGATTGCGTGGCCAAAAACCGCACCTCATTTGGACTCTCCTAGCTCCCTCTATGCCTATATATACACCCCCTCCAAATCCGGATCTTTCTCCCCCCCCGAAACCTAAAAAAAACTCATCGTCGCCGCCGGACAGCTTCCCCCACTGATGGACGTGTCCATTGCACCTCGCCGCCGCCACGTGGCGCCTCCCTATTGGCCGCCGCCCGTGCCCACTTCGTCGCACCGCGCGGGCCCGCTCGGCCCGTGGCCGGCCCCCGCGGCCCAGCGCGCCGCCGCCCGCCACTCTCCCGTCCGCCGCCTCGCGCCGCCTCCCTCACCTGCCGCGCCGCCCCGCGCCGCCCGAGCCGCCGGCTGCCGCCTCGCCGCCGCCGGCCGCCGCCTCGCCGCCGCCGGCCGCCGCCTCCTCCGCCTCGCCCGCCTCCTCCGCCTCGCCCGCCGCCTTCGCCGCCTCGCCGCGTCCGCGCCACCTCGCCGCCCTCCGCCGTCCTTCTCCGTCGACCCCGGCCGCCGTCGCCTCACCGGAGTGCGTGCCCCGGTCAACCTTGATCCGTGCGCCGATCTGGATCTGGATCCATGAACAGTAAACCCTAGGGGTAAAAATTTCGTCCAAGTCCCATAACTGCAGATCCAAGTGTCTCTGTTCGTAGCTCCGTAACTTCGCATCCGTAGCTCCGATTCATGCATATAGCATATCAAAATGTTCATGTCAGAGAGTACATCATTTCATTCCATTGCATCATTTTCATTTCAGCTCATCTTGATGTCCAAAATGCTGTTAGAAGAGGGCTACTTGAGTTAATTGCCAAATCTGTTACTCCGTTTAGCACTTTTGTCTTTTTTGCCATGATTAATGTGTGCATGATATGCCCGTGAGTTCTACTTATGTTTTGTTAAGGGTTTTGTCATCTTTCGAGAGGTGCAACCCATGTATTTTTAGGATGTGTGTGGTGACTTGTGCAAGCTTGCAAAGTGGTGCACTGGCTAATTCTGTTTTCAGGGACTTAGTGATTTCACTAAGTCCTGGAGCTGTTTATCTCATGTTGCCATATGTTCATGTTGTTTCCTAGTGATCCGTGCCTCTTTTGAGGATGATCAGTAAGGGAGTTTTGTTAATATTGTAGTGCTCTATCCATCGATGTATTTGTTTGAATTTATGGAGCACCCTAGCTTGAGTCAATCGAGCGATACTTTTGCTACTTTGTGAATCTGGGCAGATATCAACTTGTTTGCAATTTTGCCGGTGATGTTGTAGTTGATCCGTGCATGCTATGCTATTGTTCTTGCCATTTCTAGCTTGCATTTTGTGCCTTCTTGATGGGTGTATGCTTGTCTTGCCATGACTTGCTCTGTAGTGAGTGCATCGAGCTCGTATACATGCCTACTTGAGTTATATTTCAGCATGTGTCAGTTTTTCACAAAGTCTGAAACTGATTATGTTTTTGCTATGTTCACATGCTTGCAATTGTATTTTCTGATCCCTTTTGGCTCAAGATCACTAAGGGACTTTTGTTAAGCTCTTTGAGTAGCTCCATGCCATGCTTTACTTTGCCATGTTAAGGTCTTGTAGCATGTGGTTTTGTTGCTCCGAAGAGGGCTACCTGATCTGAAATTCCAGACATGTGTTAATTTCACTAAGTCTGAGATCTGTTTGCCATTTGCATTTTTGCCATGCTTGTTTGAACCTGTTAATGGATGATTTGGCCGTAGCTCAGTGCTAGACTTTTGTTAAGCATCTTGTGTGCATCCCTTCCATGTATTTTGTTGTGATGTTTGAGTGATGTAGAATGTTCATTTCTTTGCATTTAGATGCCTACTTGCTGTAAATCGCAGACCGATGTCCTTTTTGAATCGCTTGCCATTTCCAAACCGTAACTCCGATTCCGGCGTTCTTTATATCGTTTTCAAGCGATTTCATCTCATATTTCCAGTGGCTCACTTGGATTTCCATGTTGAGGCCAGGTTCATGCATTTCCTGTCATATCTTGCATTTTGCATCCCGCATCGCATCCCGCATAGCATATCATCTTTGCATTGTGTTGTTTGAGTTTGCACGTGGTTGATTGTGTCCTTGTTGCTTGTTTCTCTTGTTTGGGTAGAGCCGGGAGACGAGTTCACTAACAAGGAGCCCATTGAGTTTGCTTTCGAGGATCCAGTCAACTCTGACAACTGTGCAGGCAAGATGATCATACCCTCAAAATCACTACTATCTTTGCTATGCTAGTTTGCTCGCTCTTTTGCTATGCCATTGCTACGATGCCTACCACTTGCTTGCAAGCCTCCGAAATTGCCATGTCAAACCTCTAACCCACCAATGTCCTAGCAAACCGTTGATTGTCTATGTTACTGCTTTGCTTAGCCCCTCTTATAGTGTTGCTAGTTGAAGGTGAAGATTGGAGGCCGTTCCTTGTTGGAACATATATTTTACTTGTTGGGGATGTCATTATATTGCTATGTTCTCTTAATGCATCAATATACTTGGTAAAGGGTGGAAGGCTCAGCCTCTCGCCTAGTGTTTTGTTCCACTCTTCCCGCCCTAGTTTCCGTCATATCGGTGTTATGTTCCCGGATTTTGCGTTCCTTACGCGGTTGGGTTATAATGGGAACCCCTTGATAGTTCACCTTGATTAATGCTTTTCCAGCAATGCCCAACATTGGTCTTACCATTCGCCACCTAGCCTTTTCTTTCCCTTGGGTTCTGCAGACTCAAGGGTCATCTTGTTTTAACCCCCCCGGGCCAGTGCTCCTCTGAGTGTTGGTCCCACCGAGCGATGTCCGGGGCTACCAGGGGCAACTCTGGGCTGGCCTACCCGACTTTTGGCTCATCTGAGTGTGCCCTGAGAAAGAGATATGTGCAGCTCCTATCGGGATTTGTTGGCACATTCGGGCGGTGTTGCTGGACTTGTTTTAACCTATCGAAGTGTCTTGAATTACCGAGATACCGAGTCTGATTGGAACGTCTTGGGAGGAGGTCTATTCCTTCGTTGACCGTGAGAGCTTGTCATGGGCTAAGTTGGGACTCCCCTGCAGGGATTTGAACTTTCGAAAGTCGTGCCCGCGGTTATGGGTAGATGGGAATTTGTTAATGTCCGGTTGTAGATAACTTGAACCTTAACTTAATTAAAATGAATCAACTGAGTGTGTTACCGTGATGGCCTCTTCTCGGCGGAGTCCGGGAAGTGGACACGGTGTTGGAGTAATGTTTGTGCAGGTTGCTCTCTAGTTTCTCGCTCGCGCTTTGCCTCCTCTTCTCGCTCTCTTTTGTGAATAAGTTAGCCACCATATTTGCTAGTCGCTTGCTGCAGCTCCACTCATATTTTACCTTGCCATTCCTATAAGCTTAAATAGTTTTGATCGCGAGGGTGCGAGATTGCTGAGTCCCTGTGGCTCACAGATTACTATTACACCAGATGCAGGGCCTGATGATTCCGCTCCAGGAGACGCGTATGAGCTCAAGTGGGAGTTCGACGAAGACTCTCAACGTTACTATGTTTCCTTTCCCGATGATCAGTAGTGGTGCCCAGTTGGGGGTGAGCGGGACCGTTGTCGCATGTTGGGTTCTCTTTTATTTTGGCGCCGTAGTCGGGCCATGAGTGTTTGGATGATGTAATGTCATTTATGTACTTGATTGACGTGGCGAGTGTAAGCCAACTATGTTATCTCCCCTTTATTATTTATATTACATGGGATGTTGTGAAGATTGCCTAACTTGCGACATATGCCTTCAATGCGATTATGCCTCTAAGTCGTGCCTTGACACGTGGGAGATATAGTCGCATCGAGGGTGTTACAGTTGTTCTGACTGAAATGCAATAGAAGGTTTTGGAATGCAGCCCTTAACAGATCGGTGGCTCCGAGTGCGCCTAAACCGGAGGGTCCGAAAAAGAGTTGTTCAATTTTGTGATGTTGCATGAATAGAGTTTCAGACAAGAAGAGCTTAGATAGCTAGAGGAGGTTCTTAGGCATTCTTGTCCATCCATTTGGCCAATAAAAACCAAGACAATCAAAACAACAAATGGATGTCCTCGGATGGAGAAATTATGCAACCAACATGCTCACACAATAATATAGCAAATAGAATATGTGTCAAAGCATGCACAAACAATTCTAGCATCTATCACGCAATTGGCCATGGCTAGGTCATCTATATATGAGTATATTGACTTTGGAGTCAAATGAGAACATTTGATCAAAGGTCATACTCATCGTTTAAGCACGAGTGGGGTTACCACTTTTACATAAAGCATTGATGTGTTCACATCATTTGAATATCTTTAGCTCAATTTTTAGAGCAAAGTTCCCCTTAGATGTGATATCCCTCCTAAGAGGGATGAACTAACCTTGGGATTTTTTGATGATGATTTCATGTAGATAGTGAAGATGTGGATGCTCAATGTTGATGGAGATCATTTGGAGAAATCCATTGGAGTGTTGCACTTTCAATACCTACATGGTTTAGTTCCACAAGGAACATACAAGGATATCCATAGACATCGAGTGAATTGCACATATGATGATGTCCATGAAAGCATTAGGTTACCTTGCCTCTTGTCTTACTAGTAAGAGAGTTTGTGACTCCATTAACTAGTGCAAGATATGGAAGTTGATTGCACAAGTCCTTGCCAAAATGAATATGAGTGAAGTATTTTGGCGGAGTCACCCACAAGAACACTCTAGTTCTTCTTCTTTGGGATCCACATCAACTTAATGAGAATCCTTGAAGTTGTAGTTGAACTTGATGATGCAGAGATTTACGTAGTCTTGGGAACCCACTTGACCATGGACTTAGGAGCTTCTTCAAATGAGTCAATCTCTTCTCGAAGCTTGTCCTTGCCTTTTAGCTTGTGGTCTTGTGGTGGAAGATCATCTTGAGCTTGTGTTCCCTTGAAAGAACTGGGTTCATACTTCTCTTGTTGAGGACCAAACTTCGTCTTGGCGTATTGATCTTCTTCCCATTCAACTCCATTGGCATTGAACTTTGATTCAAAACCAACACCTTGATTCTTCTGGTGCCTTCCTTGATTGCGTATAATTTCCTCAAATTTCTTACTTCCGACAAGGCTCTTCGTCGTGGCTAACCACGCCACCTATGGGTCCATGAGCCCCTTTTGGTTCGGCGACGGGGGGTATGGGCACATTGCACAAAGAGCGGAGAAGCATAACACAACACGACAAAGATGACACGAGCGGTCTTACCGAGGTTCGGGCCATCGTGTGCCACAAAACCCTACTCCTGCTTTGGTGGATTGATGGTGGATAATGGTGGAGAACGCGACGCTCTTGCCCGACAGGGTTGCATTAGGGCGAGAGTGGCTACACGCGTATGAATATGTGAGGGTCCGAATCCTCTCTAAGGTTGCCATGGGCATCCTTTTATAGATAAAGGGGTCACCAAAGTGGCAAATCAGTCTTTCACACACTGATTAGATAGCAAACAATGCTATCATACCTACCTCTGCAAGTGGACAGAGCACATTAAATGCGCCACTCGGTGTCACATCACAGCGTTCCCGGCAAGCTTTGCCGGGTTGTTTTGCCAGCTTCGCGCCTGCTTGCTTGACACATCTCAGGACAGGTGTCATTTGGAGGTGTTTTCCCTAGGAAGTGGCTGTCATGTGGCAGGAAGCAACCACTTAGTCACTTAGGGGCTTGACACCGCACTGATCGATGACTTGCGTCGCTGTGAGGTGGAGTAGTTCGACTCCGCAAGCCCCGAAAGGCTGTCGGGACGATATGAAGGCCCACTTCCGGGGTAACCCCGACCTTGCCAGGCTCGCCTGCCCGGCATGGGAGGTTTTTTCATTAGTAGTATCTTGCTTCTCTGGCTTGACTTGGTTTTCTTGACCCGCACTTTGATCCTTCAAAGGACTGATCTTTAGTGCTTTGTCTGATCTTGGGTGCTGCAATCTTGTCTTGGATCGGTGGCTTGTTGTCCGTGCACGAGTCGGGGGAAAATATATAACCCTCTCTGTGTAACCCGACAGAAGGCCCTGGGCCTGATCCATACATGTCGCTGCACATGTTGGGTTAGGCCCCAAACAGTGCACGAACACGTGGCAGAAGAAGGCCGCGCACATGGCGGCTCGTCATGATGACCAGTCAATCCAACATCCACTTCGCGTAATTACCGCAGGTCATGGTGGCGTGGGACCTTCCTTGCTGTTATTTCTGCATGTCTTTTTGCTTGTTGATGGATCTTTGCTTGTTGTCTTTATTAGGAGGAAGAGGAAGAGGAACATCCCTTCGTTTACCGGACCAAGCGGCTGAAACACGTGCAGCCGCCGAGGACGGTGGAAGGGGCCTGGTGGGGGACTATGCGAGTACTCCGGCACCGAGCTCCCGGTCCAGCCCCCCATCTTGGATGCGCAGAGGTGATTCCGCCCGTCGGGGGTGGCGGAGGAGAGCTCCACACCATCGAAGCCAAAGGAGGAGAACGGACCACTCTGAACGAGCCTTTCCTGGAGGGGCCCACTCTGCCCATTGATCGGGTAGAGGGATCCTCGCCAAGGGTCTCCATGGAAGAGTTCGTCCTTGGCCTAGTAACTATCGTTGCCAGAGAAACTGAGGCTTCCACCCGGCAGACTTCTCCGGGTAACCTATTTGCTCATCTTTCTTCCTTATCATCTTGTTTTGCACTCTGAACTTGTTAACAATTTTGTATTTCCACCATCGATTCTGAGCTCAAGGAGCAGCGCAAGTCCGCCAACAAGGTGGACCAGAAGCTAAAGGACAAGGCCTCCGAATTGCGTGATTGGCACGACAAGCAGTTTAGGGTCCTCTCGAGGCAGCAAGAGACAATCTCGATGTCGAGAGAGGACGCCATCGCTCGGGAGGCGCGCTTGGCGGACTACTAGGTGCTTCTGGATGCCAGGGAGCAGGACATCTCTCTCCAGGAGGAGAGACTCAAGGCTGCTCTCCCGTGCCAAGGATGATGATCTAGAGGTCCTCGTGCAGCAGCGCACCAAAGAACTGGAGGACAAGCACAAGGCTGCTCTGGATGCCCTCACAGCCGACTCAGCCGCTCAGCTGAAGAAGGTTGTCGATGACCTTGCCGATGCCTCCACTAGCAAGGCAGAACTCGACCAGCAGGTGGCCGAGCAGACGGAGAGGCTTGCTGGGAGC
Source organism: Triticum aestivum (assembly GCF_018294505.1). NCBI lineage: Eukaryota > Viridiplantae > Streptophyta > Magnoliopsida > Poales > Poaceae > Triticum > Triticum aestivum. Next base: position 298,307,255 of record NC_057800.1, read on the forward strand.
ACCAAGAAGGTCTCGGCCCTTAAGGAGGAGGCGCAGAAAGTAGAGTCCCTCCTGAAGGAGACACAATCGTAGCTCTCCTCCAAGAGCCAAGGCCTCGAGGCTACCAACAACACCATCAGAGATATGTAGGCTAGGATCGGCTTCTTTATTGGGCTCAATGGAATCCATCGAAGCCCATGAGAAGCAGCTATCAAAGGATCTGGACACCGCAAGGCGCCTCCGAAAGGATGCAAAGGACAAGTTGGAGAACAACTCTTGTCAAGTCGACCTCTGGATCAAGAGCTTGATCGACATCGCCAAGCGCCTTACTGCCCAGACCGTAGTGATGGGCATGGAGAGGCCGGTCTACTCGGCCAGCAAGCAGGAGGTCCTAGTGCTAAGCTAGGGGTTTTCTTCAATGAGTTGATCGCCAAGCTGAAGACGCATGAAGAGGGAAGATCTTGTCGCTTCGAGGCTAAATCCTGGAGGCTTGCCCGCAACTCCCTCATCATGGTCCTGAGCAACATTGCATGCTGCCACCCGGATCTCGACCTTGTTGATGGCTTTAGGAAGCCGACGTGGGCTATGGATGTTTCCGCCGCCGAGGATAAGGCCACCTGTTTTGCCAACAGGGTTCTTGACGTTCATGTTGCCCTGCAGGGACGCAAGGACCGGCCTTGAATATTGCCCGCTGCTGAGTTGTTTCTGTAATCAAAACATGATGCACGTCTAGTGTTTAGAGATCACACTATTTATGCTCTCGTAAAATTTGATGTTTGCATCAAATCAGAATCGCGTGCTTTATCCCTTTTGAATGTTACCCATCCGTGTTCGCGCGATCAATATTTAAGTATGTTCTGGTTGCCTGCCGATATCATATTGCCGTGGAAGTCGTGAGGATCTAACCCTTAACATTTATCTTGGTGTGAATGAGTCCCCACAGGTTTTTCCATAGTAGTTTCCGACGCATCCACCCACTTCGCGAGTTGGCTCTGAACGGAATGAGGGTGCAGACAAGAATCTAGCAAAGTTACCATTTTGTGAAAGATTTCCTCAGACAAACACAATAGCATTCAAGGGATAAACAAACACAAATTCTAGATTTTAAAGTACATCAGAGATTGTGTAGGCTTAGCTTCCATCTGTGCTTCCATCTGTCCCCCCAGCTTCGGTTACTTGTTGATCTCACATGCTCCGGGAAGGATGTTGCTACAGGTATATCGACTTCTAAGTCCCGGCAAGGGTTGGCTAGAAGTAGTTGTATTTTGTGGGCGGCAGGACGTGATGCTCGGCATGAACGGTTCCTCTCCCCTTCTCTCCACATTTTTATCAATACAATGGCAGTGGGCACAAAAAGTCATGCAAGTGCGGACGGCCTTGCCGGAGCATGCTTGCCGGGGCGTCAATCAATGGATTCGCACCAGCGTTTTACTCAAGATTTACCCAAACGCTGGACCAAGTACCGCGCAGGCTCATTGACGTTCCTAAAGCTAAGACCTAGAGTAGCTCGATTTTCAATAGGTGAGAGTGGTAGAGAGAGGAATCTGATACCCATACGCATCGCTCCTTTTTCCCAAACAGGATTTGCAGGCCGCTCCTGCTGAGCCAATAAGTTCAGGTCGGCACTGTTTCCCTTGTTGCTAGCCTCCGTTGCCACTGTGATCATAGCCTATGGAGATGGCAGAGAGTGGGCGAGCTCGGTGTGGGAGTAACGCCGCTCTCGCTCTCCGTCCCCACCATTCCCTTGGGCATCACGAGTGGTGACGCCGTTGATGAAGATGGCGCGCTGCTTATGCTCTCGGGTTCACGGATGTGACTCCCCCTACATGCCACGCCAAAGATGTCGTGGGAAACCATGGCCACCTATGGGCAAATGAGCCCCTTTTGGTTTGGCGGGGGGATGGGCATGTTGCACAAAGAGCGGAGAAGCATAACACAACATGACAGAGAGCACACGAGTAGTTTGTCACACCCAGTCGTAAAACATCCATATTTGGCAATATATCCATTTTGATGTCCATCCAATTCCATTTGGGGTTCCATCTTTTGGTCTCATCTTGTTTTGTTATATTGTTTTACTCATTTCATTGCTATGCCTTACTCACCTCTTGACATATTGCATTTGTGCATCATTGTCATTTTTTCTTACGCCATCATGTGATGCATCATCCTCATTGCCATGTTGTTGTGCATTGTCATCTTTGCATTCTCACTCTCACCATGTGCATCGTCATAGCCATGCATGTTGTATTGTTGCATGCCCATGTGTGTCTCTTGCACCATCACTTCTCCTTCCTTCCCTTTCCTCCATTTTTGCAAGTGCCATCTTTTCCCTCCTCCATTAATGTTGATTTTCTCCCCAATATTCTAACATCATGGCCTAAACCTCTCTACCAAATTTCAGATCTTTTGAAGTTGTTTTGGTTAGGTTCAAAAATGCCTCAAGTTTGAATTATTTTCAAACTTGTTTTATTTTTCTACCTCTAAAAATGCCCAAGCCAATTATTTCAAATACTACAAAATTCCAGGACCCCAGTCATATTTTTATCTCTCCCTAGATCCTCTCCTTTGCCTCTGTGCTTTTTCTCCTTATTTTTCTGCATGAAAAATAAAAAGAAAAGGAGCAGCAGCATCATCACCAGTGCAGTCCAGCAGCTCCTCAACCTCGGCCACCCCGCGTCCCAGTTTTCCCACACCTGCAGCCCAGCTCCACCCCGCGCCCATGTCATCTCCTCTCTTTTCACCCGCTTGCCCGCACACCCCTCTCTCTCACTGGCGACACGTGGTCATGCGGCCCCGCGTGTCAGCGGGCGTACCCAACGCACCCGCCTCCTTTATCCTTCCCCTTCCTCTGCTTTTTCGCCGTGCCATGGCCACGGTGGTGAGCCAGCTAGCCTAGTTAACCCCCTCCCCCGGCGTCCGCACCTAGCCTCCTAGGGTTTCCCTCTCCATCCTCCGCCGTCTCCAGGGGAGAAATCCCCCAGATCTTTCGCCTCTACTGCTTCCCGAGCGCGCCGAGTGCGGGGCTACGTCGCGGGCGTGCACTCCGGCCACCTCCATCTCGCCAACCATGTCCATCTTCCTCCACGACATCGACTACGTCCCCGTCCACTTCCTCTACTGGGATCGCCAAGCTCGACTCCCTCCGTCGACGTCCTCTTCATCTCTGCTTCTCGGGACAGAGCCTGTCACCCTGTTCGTCAGCTTGTCGTCGTCCCTCTGTCAATGCCTCAGCCGCATCTACATGTCCTCTGGACGCTAGGTGAGCAGAGCTGCACCTCAGCCTTCCCCCTTTCGTCGTTAGCCTTCAGTAGTCGCCGTCCCAATCTTGTATGCGTTGTGCTCTTGTCGCTCCGGCGAGCTCTGCGTTTTTCGGGTAGTTCCGATGGTCGTGCCGTTGCTCGCGCTTCGCTCCCACTCTAGATCTGCACCTACTCGCTCTCTGCGCCCTTAGCCTCGCACTCTTGCACATCCCCACGTGCCCCTACCAGGCCGCTCGCTCGATCGCTCGTCGTGCCGTGCCACACCCGAGACAAGCATGAGCTCATGCTCGAGCGTGTGCATGCGTGAAACCTCACCCACACTCCCTTGCCATCCCCGCACGCCTGCCGCAGCCTCTCTAGCACCGCCATCGCCGCGGTTGCCCTCGCCGGCGTCGTCGTCGTCTTCTCTGTCTGAACAGAGGAGCTCAACCCTGTGCCATCTCTTAAGGGGTCGATCCCCGCTCCTATCAACAGCCTCGCCGTAGTCCAGCGGTTCAGCTCTCATGCCCGCACCCAGGCGACCCGGGTTCGATCCCCCATGGGTGCACAAACCCTCCCCCCCCACACACACTTTTTTATTTCACTAGAGTCACTGACAAGCCGGCCCCACGGGTCATTCTCACACCCAGCCATGTGGCCCATGGGCCCACCAATCAGCCTAACGACTGGGTACAGCCTGGGTAGTCATAGTTCTTTTCCCATATTTTTGGTTTTATTCCAGATTCGGAATATGCCAAATTTGGCATATGCTGAGGTTTCCATTTTAGGCAGGTTATGTTTTGCATATTTGTGGGGATTTTTCTACTACAACCTAGTAGAAAAATCCCACGAATCTAGTGGTGGCATTAGTTTATGCATTTAAGCATGTTTGCACACATGTCATTTTACATCATGTTGCTATTTTGTCATTTTTGTGTGATTAACTACAAATATGCTATGTGGTAGTTTGGTACATGTACATCTTCATTTTCATGTCTACTTCATGCTAGAAATTATTTCATTCCATATAGTGCACTGTGATGAGTACTACAAGCTTGTAAACATGCTATCATGAATCTGTTTCTGCCATGACATCAAATTCTTGTAAGTCTGCAATCAGTCATATCACTTGCCATGTTTGCATTGATGCTATCATCATTTATGTGGATCTTTGGAACAAGTTCAGTATGGGAGTTTTGTTAAGTGCCTTTAGTGTTAGCATGCCATGCTCAAGTTTTCCATGATAGGTTCCTGTAACATGAAGTTACTAGCGCTAAATATTGCAACCAGATGTTGTTTCTGCCATGTTCAGCAAATTTCTGCTAAGTTTGTTAAACTGATATCATTTGCATATTTTCCATGCTGTTTTAGACTTGTTCTAGTGACTTCTAGCAGTAGCTCGTTGTTCATGATATGTAGAGCTTCACATGTACTTCATTGCCATGTCTTTTGTTTTCATGTTTGGGTGCTGTAGCACATTTAAACTTTGCATCTAAGTTGTCATGTGGCTGCTTCCAACAGATTGCATTGCATCTTGTTTTGCTCGTCATTTGAAAACCGTGCATCCGTTTCCGGTAATCTTCATATAGATTTCAACCGAAATCTTTCACTCTTTCCAGTGGCATGCTTGGGTTACCAAGGTCCTGCCCATATCCTTCACGACCCCACCATTTCCTTCTTGTTGTCGTACCCCTTCGTTCCAGTAGAAACGTAGTTCCATGCATACCATTCTTCTTATGCATCGTCGTTAGCCTTGCATGTAGAACATGTTCTTGCCATAAGTGGTTTTTCATTCTATGCCTGTCTTCTCTTTGGGTAGTTCCGGGAGAAAAGTTTGAGTACGAGGACCCTGTCAAGTACGTTCTTGAGGAGCAAGCTTTCGACAACCCTGAGAACATTGAAGTCAAGATGATTATTACCCCTGATATCACTTCTATCTTTGCTTGCTAGTTGTTCGATCTATCACTATGTCACACTACCTACCACTTGTTATATAGCCTCTCAAATCACCATGTCAAGCCTCTAACCCACCTTCCTAGCAAACCGTTGTTTGGTTATGTTACCGCTTTTGCTCAACCCCTCTTATAGCATTGCTAGTTGCAGGTGAAGTGCGGGTTGTCCCATGTTGGAACATGGATATGTTGGGACATCACAATATCTCTTATTAAATTAATGCATCCATGATGTCTACTACACAACCTTCTTCTTGTAGACGTTGTTGGGCCTCCAAGTGCAGAGGTTTGTAGGACATTAGCAAATTTCCCTCAACTAGATGACCTAAGGTTTATCAATCCATAGGAGGCGTAGGATGAAGATGGTCTCTCTCAAGCAACCCTACAATCAAATAACAAAGAGTCTCTTGTGTCCCCAACACACCCAATACAATGGTAAATTGTATAGGTGTACTAGTTCGGCGAAGAGATGGTGATACAAGTGGTGTGTGGATGGTAGATAAAGGTATTTGTAATCTGAAATTATAAAAACAGCAAGGTAACGTATGATAAAAGTGAGCGTAAACGGTATTGCAATGCTAGGAAATAAGACCTAGGGTTCATACTTTAGCTAGTGTAAGTTCCCTCAACAATACTAACATAATTGGATCACATAACTATCCCTCAACATGCAACAAAGAGTCACTCCAAAGTCACTAATAGCGGAGAACGAATGAAGAGATTATTGTAGGGTACGAAACCACCTCGAAGTTATTATTTCCAATCAATCCGTTGGGCTATTCCTATAAGTGTCACAAACATCCCTAGAGTTCATACTAGAATAACACCTTAAGACACAAATCAACTAAAACCCTAATGTCACCTAGATACTCCAATGTCACATCATGTATCCGTGGGTATGATTATACGATATGCATCACACAATCTTAGATTCATCTATTCAACCAACACGTAGAACCTCAAGGAGTGCCCCAAAGTTCTACCAGAGAATCACGACGAAAACATGTGCCAACCCCTATGCATAGGTTCATGGGCGGAACCCACAAGTTGATCACCAAAACATACATCAAGTGAATCACGTGATATCCCATTGTCACCACAGATATCCACGACAAGACATACATCAAGTGTTCTCAAGTCTTTAAAGACGCAATCCGATAAGATAACTCCAAAGGGGAAACTCAATTCATTACAAGAGAGAAGAGGGGGAGGAGAAACATAAGATCCAACTATAATAGCAAAGATCGCAATACATCAAGATTGTATCACCTCAAGAACACGAGAGAGAGAGAGAGAGAGAGATCAAACACATAGCTACTGGTACATACCCTCAGCCTCGAGGGAGAACTACTCCCTCCTCGTCATCGAGAGCACGGGGATGATGAAGATGGCCACCGGAGAGGGATTGCCACCTCCGGCAGGATGCTGGAACGGGTCTAGATTGTCTTTCGGTGGCTACGGAGGCTTCTAATGGCGGAACTCCCGATCTATTGTGCTCTCGGATGTTTTTAGGGTATATGGAGATATATAGGCGGAAGAAGTACGTCAAGGGGGCAACGAGGGGCTCACGAGCGTGGAGGGCGCGCCCAGGGGGGTGGGCGCGCCCCCTGCCTCGTGACCTCCTCTCTGATGCCCCGACATGCACTCCAATTCTTTTGGGCTTCTTTCCTTCCAAAAATGAGTTCCGTGAAGTTTCAGGTCAATTGGACTCCGTTTGATTTTCCTCTTCTTCGAAACCCTAAAATAGGGTTAAAACAGAAACTGGCACTGGGCTCTAGGTTAATAGGTTAGTCCCAAAAATGATATAAAGTGTATAATAAAGCCCATAAACATTCAAAACAGTAGATAATATAGCATGGAGCAATCAAAAATTATAGATACGTTGGAGACGTATCAGGATCCCCAAGCTTTATTCCTGCTCGTCCTCAAGTAGGTAAATGATAAAAGAAAGAATTTTTGATGCGGAATGCTAGTTGGCATAATTTCAATGTAATTCTTCTTAATTGTGGTGTGAATATTCAGATCCATAAGATTCAAGACAAAAGTTCATATTGACATAAAAATGATAATACTTCAAGCATACTAACAAAGGAATTATGTCTTCTCAAAATAACATGGCTAAAGAAAGTTATCTCTACAAAATCATATAGTCTGGCTATACTCTATCTTCACCACACAAAATATTTAAATCATGCACAACCCCGATGACAAGCCAAGCAATTGTTTCATCCTTTTGACATTCTCAAAACTTTTTCAATCTTCACGCAATACATGAGCGTGAGCCATGGATATAGCACTATAGGTGGAATAAAGTGGTGGTTGTGGAGATGACAAAAAAGGGGAAGATAGTCTCGCATCAACTAGGCGTACCAACGGGCTATGGAGATGCCCATCAATAGATATCAATGTGAGTGAGTAGGGATTGCCATGCAACGGATGCACTAGGGCATTTTGAGGAAGCCCATCATTGGAATATACAAGCCAAGTTCTATAATGAAAAATTCCCACTAGTATATGGAAGTGACAACATAGGAGACTCTCTATCATGAAGATCATGGTGCTACTTTGAAGCACAAGTGTGGTAAAAGGATAGTAGCATTGTGCCTTCTCTCTTTTTCTCCCATTTTTTTATTTGGGACTTTTCTCTTTTTTATGGCCTCTTTTCTCTTTTTTTATTTGGGCTTCTTTGGCCTCTTTTATTATTATTTTTTTATTTTCGTTCGGAGTCTCATCCCGACTTGTGGGGGAATCATAGTATCCATCATCCTTTCCTCACTGGGACAATGCTCTAATAATGATGATCATCACACTTTTATCTACTTACAACTCAAGAATTACAAATCGATACTTAGAACAAGATATGACTCTATATGAATGCCTCCGGCGGTGTACCGGGATATGCAATGAATCAAGAGTGACATGTATGAAAGAATTATGAACGGTGGCTTTGCCACAAATACAATGTCAACTACATGATCATGCATAGCAATATGACAATGATGAAGTGTGTCATAATAACGGAACGGCGGAAAGTTGCATGGCAATATATCTCAGAATGGCTATGGAAATGCCATAATAGGTAGGTATGGTGGCTGTTTTGAGGAAGGTATATGGTGGGTGTATGATACCGGCGAAAGGTGCGCGGTATTAGAGAGGCTAGCAATGGTGGAAGGGTGAGAGTGCGTATAATCCATGGACTCAACATTAGTCATAAATAACTCACATACTTATTGCAAAAATCTATTAGTTATCGAAACAAAGTACTATGCACATGCTCCTAGGGGGATAGAATGGTAGGAAAAGACCATCGCTCGTCCCCGAATGCCACTCATAAGGAAGACAATCAATAAATAAATCATGCTCCGACTTCATCACATAACGGTTCACCATACGTGCATGCTACGGGAATCACAAACTTCAACACAAGTATTTCTCAAATTCATAACCACTCAACTAGCATGACTCTAATATCACCATCTCCATATCTCAAAACAATTATCAAGTATCAAACTTCTCATAGTATTCAATACACTCATAAGAGAATTTTATTATTCTTGAATACCTAGCATATTAAGATTTTAAGAAAATTACCATGCTATTTAAGACTCTCAAAATAATCTAAGTGAAGCATGAGAGTTCATCTATTTCTTCAAAATAAAACTACCACCATGCTCTAAAATATATAAGTGAAGCACTAGAGCAACAACAAACTACTCCGAAAGATATAAGTGAAGATCAATGAGTAGTCGAATAATTATGCAATTATGTGAAGACTCTATAACATTTAATAATTTCAGATCTTGGTATTTTATTCAAACAGCAAGCAAAAATAAATAAAATAAAATGATGCTGCAAGCAAAACACATATCATGTGGCGAATAAAAATATAGCTGCAAGTAAAGTTACTGATGAACGACGATGAAAGAGGGGATGCCTTCCGGGGCATCCCCAAGCTTAGGATCTTGGTTCTCCTTGAATATTTCCTTGGGTTGCCTTGGAAATCCCCAAGATTACGCTCTTGCCACTCCTTATTCCATAGTCCATCGAATCCTTACCCAAAACTTGAAAACTTCACAACACAAAACTTAACAGAAAACTCGCAAGCTCCGTTAGTATAAAAAATTAAATCACCACTTCAAGGTACTGTAATTAACTCATTCTTTATTTATATTGGTTTTAAACCTACTGTATTCCAACTTCTCTATGGTTTATAAACTATTTTACTAGCCAAAGATTCATCAAAATAAGTAAACAACACATGAAAAACAGAATCTGTCAAAAACAGAACAGTCTGTAGTAATCTGGATCAAACGTATACTTATGGAACTCATAAACTTCTCAAATAAATTTCTGGACCTGGGAAATTTATCTATTAATCATCTTCAAAAATAATTAACTAAATATCACTCTCCAATTAAAAATGGCAGCAATTCTAGTGAGAGCTAAAGTTTCTGTTTTTTACAGCATGATCAACAAGACTTTCCCCAAGTCTTCCCAAAGGTTCTACTTGGCACAAACACTAATTAAAAGCATAAAACCACATATAAACAGAGGCTAGATGAATTATTTATTACTAAACAGGAACAAAAAGCAAGGAACAAAGAGAAATTTGGTTGCCTCCCAACAAGCGCTATCGTTTAACGCCCCTAGCTAGGCATGATGATTTCAACGATGCTCACATAAAAGATAAGAATTGTAACATAAAGAGAGCATCATCAAGAATATGACTAGCACATTTAAGTCTAACCCACTTCATATGCATAGGGATTTTGCGAGCAAATAACTTATGGGAACAATAATCAACTAGCATAGGAAGGTAAAACAAGCATAACTTCAAAATTTTAAGCACAAAGAGAGGAAACTTGATATTATTGCAATTCCTACAAGCATATATTCCTCCCTCATAATAACTTTCAGTAGCATCATGAATGAATTCAACAATATAACCAGCACCTAAAGCATTCTTTTCATGATCTACAAGCATAGAAAATTTACTACTCTCCAAACAAGAAAAATTCTTCTCATGAATAATAGTGGGAGCAAACTCAACAAAATAACTATCATGTGATTGAAAATTAAGATCAAGATGAAAAGTTTCATGGTTATAATTATTATTTAAAGCATATGTGTCATCACAATAATCATCATAGATAGGAGGCATGCTTTCATCATATTAAATTTTCTCATCAAAGCATGGGGGACAAAAAATATCATCTTCATCAAACATAGCTTCCCCAAGCTTGTGGATTTGCATATCATTAGCATCATAGATATTCAAGGAATTCATACTAACAACATTGCAATCATTCTCATCATTCAAGTATTTAGTGCCAAACATTTTAATGCATTCTTCTTCTAACACTTTGGCACAATTTTCCTTTCCATCATACTCACGAAAGATATTAAAAAGATGAAGCGTATGAGACAAACTCAATTCCATTTTTTTGTAATTTTATTTTATAAACTAAACTAGTGATAAAACAAGAAACTAAAAGACTCGATTGCAAGATCTAAAGATATACCTTCAAGCACTCACCTCCCCGGCAACGGCGCCAGAAAAGAGCTTGATGTCTACTGCACAACCTTCTTCTTGTAGACGTTGTTGGGCCTCCAAGTGCAGAGGTTTGTAGGACAGTAGCAAATTTCCCTCAAGTGGATGACCTAAGGTTTATCAATCCGTAGGAGGCGTAGGATGAAGATGGTCTCTCTCAAGCAACACTGCAACCAAATAACAAAGAGTCTCTTGTGTCCCCAACACACCCAATACAATGGTAAATTGTATAGGTGCACTAGTTCGGCGAAGAGATGGTGATACAAGCGGTATATGGATGGTACATAAAGGTATTTGTAATCTGAAATTATAAAAACAGCAATGTTACGTATGATAAAAGTAAGCGTAAACGGTATTGCAATGCTAGGAAATAAGGCCTAGGGTTCATACTTTCGCTAGTGTAAGTTCCCTCAACAATACTAACATAATTGGATCACATAACTATCCCTCAACATGCAACAAAGAGTCACTACAAAGTCACTAATAGCGGAGAACAAACAAAGAGATTATGGTAGGGTACGAAACCACCTCAAAGTTATTCTTTCCAATCAATCCATTGGGCAATTCCTATAAGTCTCACAAACAGCCCTAGAGTTTGTACTAGAATAACACCTTAAGACACAAATCAACCAAAACCCTAACATCACCTAGATACTCCAATGTCACCTCAAGTATCCGTGGGTATGATTATATGATATGCATCACACAATCTCAGATTCATCTATTCAACCAACACATAGAACCTCAAAGAGTGCCCCAAAGTTCTATCGGAGAATCACGACGAAAATGTCTGCCAACCCCTATGCATAGGTTCATGGGTGGAACCCGCAAGTTGATTGTCAGGACCCCGATTCCAAGTCACACCGATCTAGCCGGTAACACCTCATATCACATTGCGGCCTCACGCATGGTATCCCCACGGGTGTCGCGTTACCATGGCCCGGGACCGTTTGCGCCTTTTGGCTCATGTATATGATAGTGTCGCTAGCATCCATATGACAGAGAACCCGGGCCGACATGGCTAGTCGTGAACCCAAAGCGGCACAGACCTATGGAGACAGGCATACATGAATCACATCGAGCATGTCGGTCAACAGCGTGTGAATCCGGGGTGTAGCACTGGGCTAACAGGACTCCGGGGAACCCGGGCTATAGCAGGCTAGGCAGGACTCCGGATGTCACCGCGTGACATTTCCCCGAAGGGACAGACATAGGAACGAAGTGAAACACTTGCCGGCCAGTCAAGCGTCCTGAGCAGTAGTGATGGGCTAGCAGGACTCCGGTGAACCGGGCTGTAGCGGACTACTATGGCTCGAGGAGCACTAGACTACATTTCCCCATAAGAGAGGCTGCCAAGGATAAACAACTAGATTGTCGAATCCCACACATACCAAGCATTTCAATCCTACACACAGTATGCTCGATATGTGCAAATACAACATGGCATCACAACAAAATTCTACAACTCAAGTACTTTATTTAAAGGCTCCACAGAGCCATACACAACATGTTCATATAGGTAGGGGTCACATGACCCGACACTCAAGTCATACAAGCACATGCGGAAGCAAATAGTCTGAGTACAGACACTAGAAAGAAAGAAGGCTTGTCGAAGCCTGTCTATCTACATAAGGGCCTCCTTGGCCAGAATCACCACCTGGGTGGCAAGTTACTCATCGACGTCGAGGTCTACATAAAACCCATTGGAGGGGGCGGTGTTGTCGTCTGAAAACAGTAATTAAAGCAAACATGAGTATAAAGGTACTCAGCAAGTCTTACAACAGAACCTACTATACATGCTCATTCTCAAAAAGGTGGTGGAGTTATTGCAGCAAGCCAGTTTTGACTCTTGGCTAAGCTATCCTACGAGACACCACTAGTAAAATAGTTTTCGCACATGAGTACACTAATCACCAACACCATACTCCACCGGGGATCCTCCCTCGTCATCCTATGAGAGAGCCATCCTCGGTACTCACACTTATCTTGAGTCTTTTAGTAGTAACCATTAACTTCTCTATGAACTGTATAGGCAACCAAGTAGTCCTTTACAGCGGACGTGGCTATCGAATAGTTTTATACCCTGCAGGGGTGTACTTCGTCACACATGTTTCCACCACTTAGCGTCTGCACATGACATGTGCTCAGCAGACTTCAAGCGAAAGCCGACGTGGGTGTAGACCACGACCTGACTAACCGCACAAGTCTCTAGTCCAGGTCTATCGCCTATTCGGGTTCCATCCGCAAGGAAATCCGGCCGAGGTGTCCTCAACGGCCCCAAACGATGTGTGCAGGGTTCCCGAGACACCAAACGGGCGACTCGGTACACTGTGCCACGGTGTATCTACCGCATCATAGCCCACCCCTAGGGTCAGCGCTACGCACGGCCGCCAACACATAACCTACAAACACTAGAAACTAGTTGCAACTCCTAGACAGAGGACGAGAGGGGCCAGTAAGTCGAGCGGGGTCATATTTCAGGGCCCAATGTGTGGTACTAGCTGAATCTTAAATCACACATACAGATCTCAGTTCTTATGGACGGCCTCAATGAAACAACCCACCATGTAATCCTACATGGCCTCTCATCGATACCTTTACCAAAACATGTTCAACACATCCCTCACATTACTGACATAATCATTTCACTCTAGCCCATCACCCAGATGAACCAGACCTGACACAACTCTAAGCATAGCAGGAATAGCAAGGTAGGAAAACACATACATGGCTTAATCAACTCCTACACATGCTAGTGGGTTTCATCTAGTTACTGTGGCAATGACAGGTCATGCAGAGGATAAGGGTTCAACTACCGTAGCACACAGCAGTTTGAAACGTTGTTGTCTTAATGCAGTAAATGAGAGCAGAGGTGAGAACATGGGATTGTATCGATATGATCAATGGGGCTGCTTGCCTGATGGAGTGGTAGTAGGGTACTGCCCATCAGTTGGATACTCGGAGATATCCTTGGAGGCAGAACCTACCATGAAAGACACCACAGAATATAATCAACACATGGCAATATGCAATAATATGATGCATGCTACGACATGGCAAAATGAGGTGTCCTGCCTAATGCAATGTGAAACAAGTTGGAATGCGTCCATTTGAATCAAAGATTCAAATGAAACCTTAAGTTCTTATGCCTTATAAGTGTATTAGCTTGTTTTACCTAAACAGCAGGGTTAAAGTGTTTTGTCATGCATGAAACCATTACAGATGGAAAGATTGAATTTTTCTGATCATTTTTCATATATAATTTGTTGGATTTGGAGCTATGGTTGATTTTCTATGATTTTTAGAAGTTTAGGCTATTTTCTAGAATTTCCTATATAAGAATAAATCCAGAAATTAAATAACTACGCCACTGTGACGTCAGCGAGTCAAAGGCGCCAGCCCAGGTCAAACCTGACGGCTGGGACCCACACGTCCGTGAAACAACTAATTAACAGGGTTAGGTTAACACTAACTAAACTATTAGTGGGGCCTGGGCCCGCATGTCAGTGACCTAAACTAACTAAAGTTAGTTAGTGCTAACCCTAGGTTAATTAGCAGAGGGGGGCCCACTTGTCATAGACTCAGGGGGGTCAACCTGGGCCCACCCAGTCAAAGTCAACGGGTCAAACCCACCGCCGTTTAGCCGCCGGTGAGGCCAGACGCGGCGGTGGAAGTGCATCTACGCGTTCCGGCGACCAAATGGGCGGCGAAGAGCATCTACGCGTTGCTAGGAGCAAGCTGCAACGTTTGGTGGCAGTGGTTGGGCTCGGGGTTGCCAGAAACGTCGCCGGCGACGGGCTGTGCTGCTGCCGGGGTGAAGATGAACCCGAGGTTACAGGGCACGGCGAGGCATGTGCGGTGGTGTGTTGGGCTCCTGGGGATGCGGTGAGCACGTTGGACACAGTGGTGTGGCCAGTGGGTGGCCGGAGCATCATCGGCGATGAGCTCCGCGGCGGCCGGTGCTCGGGTGGGCGTGGTGCGGTGCACATGGGGCATGAGGGAGTTAGTGGAGAGGGGGAGGACGGAGCTGGGCTCAAGGCGATTGCAGCAAACGCTGAAGCGGGCTCGGGGAAGGCCGGAGCTGAGCGGGGCGATGATGGCGATCTCGACGGCCGGAGTTGGGGTATACAGGGTCAGCGGCGACTCCAGAGCGGGCGAGCGCTCGAGGCTCGGCCTGCTCGACATAGTCGACGACGGCGGAGTTCGTGGACACGGTGACGCGGCACGGGGACGACGGCGGAGTTCGTGGACACGGTGATGCGGCACGGGGACCACGGCGGACCCGGTTAGCACGGTGGCGCGGGCGCGGCGGCGTCGTCCATGGTGCGGGAGAGCGAGGGACAGGAGCTGGGGAGAGAGAGGCGTGTCTGCGAGCTCGGGGGAGAGGTGTGTGACCGAACCAGGGCAGCAGCACTGCGAGGGGAGGAAGCAGGGCGGCGGGCAGCTGTGTGGCGCGCGCAGGCGCCGGCGTCGAGCACCTGCCTGCCTGCCTGGCCAAGCCAAGCAGCTCGCTGGAGCGGTGGCTGGGCTGGGCCGGCAGGTGGGCCTGCTATGTGGCGTCAGGTAAGCCTCTGCTTTGCTTTGTTTTTTTCTTTTTCTATTTTTCTGTAAGTTTGTGGCTTTATTAAAAAGAGTTAGGCACTTACAAAAATTCTAAAAATAATCATCGGCTCTGTTTAGATTATTTCCTACAGCCCACACTTATTTCCAGAATTATTTGAGCATTTAATATATTTTATAGCATTTAAATGCCCAAATGCAAATACTATATGAGTTAATCCAATGACCTTAAGATGTCCTAGAAAAATGTCCACCATTTTTGTCAAAGGTTTTATCCCAAAAAAGGGTGGACTTTTTAGAAGGGCATCTCAGGTTCATCGAAAAAGATTTTAGTAAACCCTAGTTGGTTTAAGGGGGGTGTTGGGGGTTCTATCATCCCCATTTCATTTTCTAGGAAATTTAAACAGGATGCTATCACTCTAATGCATGAACTAGCTAGGGTGTGACAACTCACCCCCACTCAAAAGAATCTCGTCCCGAGATTTAGGATCTGTTGGGAAGTAGGTGGGGTACTCGAGTCGAAGACAATCCTCCCTTTCCCAAGTGGCTTCCTTTTAGGAATGGTGTGACCATTGAACCTTGAGAAACTTGATGTTATGGCATCGAGTGGTACGCTCGACTTGATCAAGGATATGAACGGGATATTCCCGATATGAGAGGTTATCTTGTAGATCAAGTGTTTTGTGGTGCACTCCACGGATAGGGTCCGCGAAGCAACGCCTGAGTTGAGAAACATGGAAGACATCGTGAACTCTGGAAAGATGCGGCGGTAGTTCTAATTGGTAGGCAACTTCTCCTCGTTTGGCAAGAATGCGAAAGGGTCCAATGTAACGAGGAGCCAATTTGCCTTTGATACCGAAACGATGGGTTCCCTTTAACGGTAAGGTAAGCCTTCTCGCCGACTTCATAAGTCATGAACTTATGTTTACGATCATATTGGCTCTTTTGACGAGATTGGGCTGTTTTCAATTTCTCACGAATAACGCGAACCCGCTCTTCTGCTTCCTGAATCATATCCGGGCCAAAGAGTTGTCTTTCCCCGGTTTCTGACCAGTTAAGAGGCGTTCGACATTTTCGTCCATAGAGAACTTCGAAAGGAGCTTTGCCCAAGCTAGCTTGATAAGTATTGTTATAAGCAAACTGCGCGAATGGAAGGCATTTCTGCCAACCCATTCCGAATGAGATGACAGAATCTCGAAGCAAATCTTCCAGAATTTGATTGACTCGCTCTACTTGACCACTTGATTGAGGATGGAAAGCGGTGCTAAAAGAGAGACGAGTTCCCATAGCGTTTTGGAAACTTTCCCAAAATCGAGAGGTGAAGAGACTTCCACAGTCTGAGTTAATTTCCAATGGAACACCATGAAGAGACACTATTCGGGAGATGTATAAGTCAGCTAGCTGGCTAGCGCTGATACTCTGACGAACAGGTAATAAATGGGCTCACGAACAGGTAGGAAATGAGCTTATGTTTACGATCATATTGGCTCTTTTTACGAGATTGGGCTCTTTTCAATTTCTCACGAATAACGTGAACCTGCTCTTCTGCTTCTTGAATCATATCCGGGCTAAAGAGTTCTCTTTCCCCGGTTTCTGACCAGTTAAGAGGCGTTCGACATTTTCGTCCATAGAGAACTTCGAAAGGAGATTTGCCCAAGCTAGCTTGATAACTATTGTTATAAGAAAACTCCGCAAATGGAAGGCATTTCTCCCAATCCATTCCGAATGAGATTACAGAAGCTCGGAGCATATCTTCCAGAATTCGATTTACTCGCTCTACTTGACCACTTGATTTGGGGTGGAAGGCGGTGCTAAAAGAGAGACGAGTTCCCATAGCATTTTGGAAACTTTCCCAAAATCGAGAGGTGAAGAGACTCCCACACTCTGAGTTAACTTCCAATGGGACACCATGAAGAGACACTATTCGGGAGATGTATAAATCAGCTAGCTGGCTAGTGGTGATACTCTCACGAACAGGTAGAAAGTGGGCCACCTTGGAAAGACAATCGATTACGACGAAGATGGCATTATTCCCTCTCTTGGTTTTTGGAAACCCAGTAATGAAATCCATACTGATTTTATCCCATTTCCACTCAGGAATAGTCAAAGGTTGAAGGGTACCAGCAGGTCATTGATGCTTTGCTTTAACACGACGACAGACGTCGCAACTAGCAATGTATTGAGCAATTTCTCTCTTCGTCCTAGTCCACCAAAACCTCTGGCGTAGGTCTTGATACATTTTAGTACTACCGGGATGAGTGGTGAGAGGGGATTCATGAGCTTCCTTAAGAATCAACTAGCGTAGATGTTGTTTCTTGGGAACCACCAAGCGGTTCTCAAAGAAAACAACACCTCGCTCATCCACGGAAAAACATTTAGCAACTCCGCTAACGATGTTTTCCTTAATCCGGGATATTCCCTTATCACGCTTCTGGGCAGCTATGATTTGATCCGTAAGGTTAGGCTTCGCCACCAGGGTGGATAGGAATCCTCGAGGAACAATGTGAAGATTAAGCTTACGAAATTCCTCGTGGAGAAGTGGTTGACTTTGTTGTAACATCAGGTTGTTACAATAAGATTTATGACTTAGCGCATCAGCCATGACATTGGCTTTGCCCAGGATGTAAGTTATTCCCAAGTCGTAATCTGAGATCAACTCGACCCAACGTCTTTGCCTGAGATTCAAATCCGGTTGGGTGAAAATATATTTAAAACTTTGGTGATCGGTGAAGATCTCGCAACGATTACCGAGAAGGTAATGTCGCCAAGTTTTAAATGCATGGACTACAGCTGCAAGCTCTAGATCATGTGTGGGATAGTTTTCCTCATGTGGCTGTAATTGTCGTGAAGCATAGGCAATTACTTGACGATCTTGCATGAGTATACAATCTAGTCCTTGTCGCGAGGTGTTGCAATAGATAATAAAGTCCTTGGAGAAATCTGTTGGTACCAGTATGGGAGTAGATGTCAGGCGTCTTTTCAGTTCCTGAAAGCTGAACTCGCACTATGGGCTCCACTCGAACTTTTTATCTTTCTTGAGGAGTTCAGTTAGAGGTTTAGCAACCTTGGAGAAATTCTCGACGAAGCGGCGACAATAGCTCGCTAAGCCAAGGAAGCTTCGAACTTGCTTGACCGTCTCAGGTGGAGACCAATCAAGGACGGCTTGAACTCGCTCGGGATTGACAGCAATACCCTTACCAGAGATTACATGGCCTAGATAGGTCACTTCTGGCAACCAAAATTCACACTTGGAGAATTTGGCATAAAGGCGATGCTCTCGAAGTCTCGTCAATACCAGCCTTAGATGTTCGACATGTTCATCTTCATTCTTGGAGTAGATGAGTATGTCATCGAGGTATACTACGACGAATTTATCCAAATACTCCATGAAGACCGAGTTCATTAACCGAGAGAAGGTGGCTGGGGCATTGGTTAAACTAAAGGACATAACGGTGTACTCGTATTGGCCATAATGATTAATAAAGGCCGTTTTGGGAATGTCCCCGTTTCTGATTTTGATTTGATTTTAGCCCAACCTCAAATCCATCTTGGAAAAGACTGAGGATCCAGCGAGCTGATCATACAAATTGTTGATCCCGGGGAGCGAATACTTGTTCTTGATAGTGACCAAGTTGACAGGTCGGTAATCTACAACCATCCGATCCATTCCATCCTTCTTCTTGACGAAGAGGACGGGGCAAGCCCAAGGAGAGGAACTAGGACGAATGAAACCCTTTTTCAAGGACTCATCGAGTTGGTTCTTAAGCTTGGCTAGTTCTAAGGGTGCCATCTTATAGGGTCTCCTAGAAATTGGAACGGTTCCTGGAACAAGGTCTATCACAAACTCGGCATCCCTGTCAGGTGGAACACCTGGTAGTTCTTCTGGAAAGACATTCGGGAAGTCCCGGACTACCGGAATATCTTCAAGGTCTGGAAGGGGGTTGGCATTTAGGGAGTAAAGTTGGCGCTTGGCCACTCGAGTTAAGACATTGACTATCTTGCCCGATGGGTGAGTAAGTTGAACGGTTCTAGTGGCGCAATCAATCTTAGCATAATGAGCTGACATCCAGTCCATACCCTAGATGATGTTTATGTCCGAGGACTTGAGAGCTATTAAGGATGCAAGGAAGACAAGTCTATCGACAAGAATTTCATTCCCATGGCTTACTCTAGAAGTTTGCCATTTGGAACCCGGAGTTTGAATTACCATGGAAGTGGGCATGTCACAGAATGTCGTGTTATGCAATCGAGCATAGTTCTCAGATATGAATGAATGAGACGCTCCAGTATCGAAAAGAACAGATGTCGGATGGCAATTGACAAGGAGCGTACCAAGGACGACATTAGGATCCTCATGAGACTCCTCAGCTGAGACATAGTTGACATGGCCACATGCAGTGGTGGCTGGCTTGGCGTAGAAGGTCTTTCCCGCTAGCTTACCACGGCCAACGGACTTTCCAGACTGATTGAGGTTGTTGTTCTGGGGACACTCTCGACTGTAGTGACCCGGCTCTCCACACTTGAAACATGTCACAACATTGGTGCGTGGAGCAGCATTAGCAGCGGGGCCACCATGTCGCGACCAGACCTCAAACGGTCCAATCTCTGTGCTCCGGTGTCATCCCTGGATCAGTAATGCTGACACCACACAGTACTTGAAGGATTTATAGCAGAGTAGCAATCAAACACTTATTACATCAAGTGTCAAAAGAGAACTTATTACCAATAATATGGCTTAAGGCCATCTAATAACAATAACAGCAGAAGGCATGGAAGATAAGTGAGTCCATCAACTCCAACGGCATCACCGAGTATAGAACCATGACCTAAAACTCCTTAATCGTCGTCTGAAAAGTCTGCAACATTAACGTTGCAGCCCGAAAACGGGTCAGCACATGGAATATGCTGGCAATGTAACACATAGAGAGTAATGGAATAAAACAGCTATTCTATATGCATATTTGGCTGGTGGAAAGCTCCATGGTTACAGTTTTGCGTAAAGCCCATTTTTCCCTACTGCAAAGGAATAAATTTATTTAACTATCATGGTGGTTGTTAAACATTAAGAATGGTTGACAGCATTCTGAATCCCAATTAAACATCATCATTAAACAAACCCAGAAAATTAATTTTTAGAGTAACATGTTGAGATTCACATGAAAATCCAGGTACTAGATACTCAAGATGTCCATAACCGGGGACACGGCTAACCATGATTAGTTTATACACTCTAAAGAGGTTTGTGCACTTTTCCCCACAAGACTCGATCTCCTTCGTTGGATTTCTCGCACTACATGGTGTTTGAGAAACGGATGACCGAGACATAGTCTTTGAGAAGCACTAGCACCTTAAGATGGGTAGACCGTACCACCTACATCCCCTACATCTGCTAGTCTACCACTGTAAGAGTTCGCACGACTTAGTCAACTATGCTAGAGCCCATAATAGCTTGTGACTACACACGGAAGTTTCTAGCATGAATAATCTGATGATCCCTTTGAGCCTGGGTGGCGGTCCAAAGAAAGCAGGCAATCCTGGAATACGCAGGTGCCTCAATCCACCCAGATGTGTGTTTAGATTGCCACCTTAAGTAAACCATTAATTAACAAAGCTCACATATGTCATGAATACACTCACCCAATCCACGTCTACTAGCATAGCATAGCAATAATAAGCAAACGTAGAGTAACTCCCAAAGGATTGATAATAAACAGCTAATAGGTTCTACCTCAACTACTCCCCAAACCCACAATTTAATTAGATACTAAAACATGCAGGGTGTGAGGATTGATCTAATGCAATAAAACTGGGTAGTAGGAGGTATGATCAAAGTGTTACTTGCCTTGCTGATGATCCTGGAAACCTAGCGATTCGAAGTAACAAGCGGCGCACTCCGGGTACTCTATCGCAAACAAACAAGCATACAATAAGTACTCAACTAATGCACAGGTAAAACTCAAATAAGAGATCTAACCAGAAAGTTCAATTTAAGAACTCCGGTTGGCAAAAAGAATCAAATCGAACGAAGCAACGAAAGACAAAAGACAAAAGAAACAGACTTCGTTTACTATTCTGGATCTAAGGCAACTTTTTATAGTGATCAAAACTTGTTTAATTTGGTTAAACGGAAAGAGGGTTTCGATACGAAACTCCAGGCGCTTGAATCGCCTGATTTTGATAAACGAGCGAAAAGATATACTAAAACGAAAATCGGATCAGAAATCGTGATCAGAAAAATCGCGATTTAATGCGAGAAAAAGAAAAACAACGAACATTCGTTAAAACGAACGAACAGACGAACGCTCACTATTTAAATAAACTGGAAAACCGATCTATTTAAGAAAAAACCGAAACTAAAAAAACGACAAAACTGTCGGAAAACCGAACGTTTTAAAAAAACCGGAGGCAGGATCGAGGTAAACCTCGGGTGGCGGGTCCGGCGGCGGCGGCGGCGGCTCCGGCTCTGGCGGCGACGGCGGCGGTGGCGGCGGCTCCGGCTCTGGCGGCGACGGCGGCGGGCGGTGGCAGCTGGCGGCGGCGGCGCGGGGCGACGCGGGGCGGCGGGGTGGCGCGGGGCAAAGGGGGCGGCGGCGGCGCGGCAAGGCGGCGACGGCAGCGACGAAGGCGGTGGCGGGGCGGCTAGGGTTTGGGAGGGCTTCCAGCTGGGCCTCCCCAGCTTTTAAAGCCGGACGGGCCTTAGTGTCCGGGTCGGACACGGCCCGTAGGTCGGTTGCGCGTTTTTTTATATAAATAGTTACGCTCAGAAAAAAAACAAAATGACTACTAAACGGACTCCAAAAATCCCGAAATAAATTTTCCCCGGCTTCTAAAATCAAGCCTCACAGGATGAACATTTATTTGGGGCCTAAATGCAATTTTGAAAAATGCGCATTTTTTCCTAAATTCAAATAAAATAGCAAATAAAACCAAATAAAATCTTGTTTGATTTTTTTATTAAGTCCTCAATATTTCTTTATTTTGGGAAAGTCATTTTATTCCCACTCTCATAATTTTTATAATTGAAATAATTGAAGATAAAATAAATAAAATTAAATGATCCTATTTTCAAAATTTGAGACAACTCAAATATGAAAATAACGAAATCCCAAACTCTCTCCGAGGGTCCTTGAGTTGTGTGAAATTTCTAGGATCAACCAAAATGCAATAATTATGATATGCAATGATGATCTAGTGTATAACATTCCAAATTGAAAATTGGGATGTTACAAACCTACCCCCCTTAAGATGAATCTCGCCCTCGAGATTCGGTTGGCTAGAAAATAGGTGAGGGTGGTCTTTCACAAATCTTCCTCTCGTTCCTAGGTGGCTTCATCCTCCGTGTGGTGGTTCCATTGAACCTTGCAAAACTTGATAACCTTGCTGCGGGTGACTCGACTGGCATATTCTAGAATCTTAATTGGTTTCTCCTCATAGGTCAAATCACTGTCCAACTGAATTGCTTCCAGTGGTGCCGTATCTCTCAGCGGTATGTCAGCCATTTTGCGTGGCACTTCTTCAACTGGGATACATGAAACACGTCGTGAACTCCTTACAGTCCTTCGGGTAATTCCAACTTGTAGGCTACTTCTCCCATACGCTCCAAAACTTTGTATGGGCCTACAAAACGTGGTGCTAGTTTTCCCTTAACTCCAAAACGCTTAACTCCTCGAAGTGGAGATACTCGAAGATAAACTCCATCTCCGACTTTGTAAACTGTGTCCTTGTGTTTAGAATCTGCATAACTCTTCTGCCTGGACTGAGCTACCTTCAGCCTATCACGAATCAATTTCACTTTCTGTTTAGACTCCTTTATCAGATCCGGTCCAAACTGGCGGTCTCCAACTTCATCCCAAGAAAATAGGGTCCTGCACCTCCTTCCATACAAGGCTTCGAAAGGGGCCATCTCCAAACAGGTTTGATAGCTGTTGTTGTAAGAGAACTCTGCATATGGCAAATTCTCATCCCAACTAGATCCATAATCTAGCGAACAAGCTCTTAGCATATCCTCCAAAATATTATTGACTCTCTTGGTCTGTCCATCTGTCTGCGGGTGGAAAGCTGTGCTAAACTCCAGTCTGGTTCCCAAAGTCTCATGCAACTGATTCCAGAACTTTGAGGTAAACTGGGTTTGTCTATCTGATACAATGCTCCTTGGAACTCCATGTAGACATACGATCCTGGTCATGTATATCTTTGCCAACTTTGCACTAGTATAGGTAGTCTTCACTGGAATGAAATGAGCTACCTTTGTCAAATGATCGACTACAACCCATATCGAGTCATAGCCTGAACGTGTTCTGGGCAATCCTGTATTAAAATCCATGCCTAGCTTATCCCACTTCCATTCGGGTATCGACAATGGTTGTAGCAATCCTGCTGGCTTCTGTTGCTCTGCCTTCACTCTCTGACATACATCACAAACTGCTACATATTCCGCAATATCCTTCTTCATTCCGGTCCACCAGAAAATATCCTTCAAATCCAAATACATCTTGGTATTTCCTGGGTGAATCGAGTATGGTGAGTCATGGGCCTCTTGCAGAATTAGCTCCCTAATCTCCGGATCATTTGGTACATAGACACGGTCTTCAAACCATAAGTTATCGTGCTCATCCTCATGAAATCCCTTAGCTTTTCCTTTGCTCATTTTCTCCTTAATAGAAGCAATTTCCTTGTCAGTACTTTGAGCTTCTTTGATCTTATCCATCAAAGTAGACTGTATCTCCAATGCTGCTACATAGCCTCTTGGAACTATTTCGAAACATAGCTCTCGAAGATTTTCGGCTAACTCCCCTGGTAAATATCCCGTCATTAGGGTGTTGACATGGCTCTTATGGCTCAATGCGTCATCTACTACATTAGCCTTTCGGGGATGATAATGCAATTTCATATCATGATCCTTGATGAGCTCCAACCATCTCCTTTGTCTGAGGTTCAACTCCTTCTGTGTGAAAATATACTTCAAACTCTTGTGATCCATGTACACCTCGCAATGGTTTCCAATCAGAAAATGTCTCCAAGTCTTCAATGCATGCACTACGGCTGCTAACTCCAAATCATGCATAGCATAATTCAACTCATGAGGCTTAAGCTATTGTGAGGCATATGAAACAACTCTGCCTTCCTGCATAAGCATTGCTCCAAGTCCTCGACGTGAAGCATCGCAATACACCTCATAATCCTTGGTCCGATCCGGTAAAATCAACACGGGTGAGGTAACCAAACGTTTCTTCAACTCCTGAAAACTAGCCTCACATTCCTTCTTCAACAACTCCATCATAGGCTTCGAAATCTTTGAGAAGTTCTCAATAAACCTCCGGTAGTATCCTGCAAGTCCAAGAAAACTCCGGATCTCTCCCACGGTGGTTGGTGCTTCCCACTTGGTCACGGTATCAACTTTAGTGGGATCTACTGCTATACCTTCTCCGGATATAACGTGTCCGACAAATCCAACTTCCTTCAACCAAAACTCACATTTGCTAAACTTGGCATATAATTGATGTTCTCTGAGCTTTCCAAGAACCAAACGCAAATGTTCCTTATGCTCCTCTTCATTCTTCGAGTAAACCAGGATATCATCAATGAACACTACGACGAACTTATCCAAGAACTCCATAAACACTTTGTTCATCATGTTCATAAAATATGCAGGTGCGTTAGTCAGACCAAATGACATAACGGTATACTCGTACAGCCCATACCTGGTGGTAAAAGCCGTCTTGGGTATATCCTGTTTTCGAATCTTCAACTGGTGGTATCCTGATCGCAGATCGATCTTGGAAAATACCTTAGCTCCTTGCAATCGATCAAGCAAATCATTGATCATCGGTAGTGGGTACTTGTTCTTGATGGTTACTTCATTCAATCCTCGATAATCGACAACCATCCTTAACGATCCATCCTTCTTCTCTACTAGAAGTACTGGCGATCCCCAAGGCGATGAACTTGGGCGAATATATCCTTTATCCAGTAACTCCTTAATCTGCTTCTTAATTTCCACCAAATCCTCTGCAGGCATCCTATATGGTTTGTTTCATATTGGCCCTGTGCTTGGGAAAAGCTCAATCAAAAACTCAATATCGCTATCCGGTGGCATGCCTGGCAACTCTTCTGGAAATACTTCGGGGAAATCCTTCACTACTGGTACTTCCTCCTGCACAATTTCGGTTAAACAATTTACTTGAGTCCTCTTTGCCACATGTCGGGATACATACTTGATCCTTCTCCCTTCTGGGGTGGTAAATAAAATTGACTTACTGGCACATTCAATATTCCCTTCATACTTTGACAACCAATCCATGCCTAATATCACATCCAATCCTTGGGATTCCAACACTATTAGGTCTGAGGGAAAAACATAGTTACCAATTCTTAATGGTAACCGATCACACCATAGACTAGCCATATATTCTGCTCCAGGCGAAGTTACTAACATGGGTGACCTTAGGGCTTGGGTTGGCAGTTTATACTTATCCACAAATCCCCTTGATATGTATGAATGTGATGCAACAGTATCAAAAAGAACGAGTGTAGTACATGACTTAACCAAAAACTCACCGATTACTGCATCCTGCTGCTCTTCAACCTCCTCCACGTTAACGTGGTTCACCTGTCCCCTGTTGAAAGGGTTCGGCTTCTTTCCAGAGCTTCCATTGCCATTTCCATTCTAGGATTCAGGACATTCGTTGGCATAATGTCCGGTCTTCTGGCACTTAAAACAAGTGACTTGGCTCAGGTCTTTCTTGGCTGGGGTTGATGGGTTGGTGCGGTTCTGGCCGTTGCTTCCTCCATTCCCATTACCATTCCTGGGGCCATTGTGATTGTGCGAGCTTCCTCCTCCATGGGTATGCTGAAAATGTCCTCCTGGCCTAGGGGTAAATCGTGGCTTCCGTTGAGCTCCTGAATTGTACTTTCCTTGTGCATACTTACTCTTGCGATTCTCAATTTGCTGTTGTTTCCCTTCAATCATAAGAGCATGATCTACCAACTACTGGTAGTTGTTGAAGGTTGCTACCATCAACTGCATGCTCAACTCATCATTCAGTCCTTCCAGAAACTTCTCCAGCTTTGCTGCATCCATAGCAACGTCATCTGGGGCATAACATGTAATTTACTAAAGTCCTCCACATACTGGCCAACTGTCCGTCCTCCTTGGCGTAAGTTACGAAACTCTCGCTTCTTCATGGCCATAGCTCCTGCTGAAACATGGGCAGTACGAAAAGCCTGCTGAAACTGGTCCTGTGTGATAGTATCGATAGGGAAAGTGGCTGTGAAATTCTCCCACCATGATGCTGCGGGTCCTTCAAGCTGATGTGCGGCAAACTTCACCTTCTCCACATCCGTGCATCCTGCTGTGGTCAACTCTCTAGCTGTCTTGCGGAGCCAATCATCTGCTACTATCGGCTCGGTGCTACTGGAAAACACCGGCGGATTCAACCTAAGAAAACGGGCTAAGTGATCAACAGGTGGTGGTGGTGTTTTGTTGTTGTTGTTGTTCCCCTGGTTCTGATTCTGGACTAGTAACTGCATCAATGTGTTCTGCTGCTGGATCAACTGAGTGAGCTCCGGTGGAAAGGTAAATCCGGGGTCACGTCTCGGAGGCATTTGAGGGTTTAGAAAAGATGAGATTTAAGAATATAGGGTGTCTAAAGAGAAAACACTACCCATATGCACATGAGGCAAAAGCAAACAATTCACTTCATTCAATCAATCAAACAAGGGCATACAATCGATCTCACTATCGTAAAAGTGCTCGGACTACTATATTTACATGGTGGAGTACTACTACTATTGGGGTGGTCTACTAGAAATATTCTTCGGTTGCAGACTCCATGATATCTGCTCCAGCTTCATCAACATAGTCACCATCACTATCATCTGGATCCGAGTCGGTGTCTTCAATGATGATGTAGTCTTCCGGGCAAATCTCCTTGGGTTCTTCGTCTTCTTCTACTGGTGTAGGGCCTCCCATAAATATTCCAATCTTCTTGATCAGATCGTCATTCTTTTCCACTAATACTTCAATTTCTTGTTCAAAATCTTCACGTGTAGCCTTGAGTTCTTCCTCCAGTTCCTTGATTCTTGTCTTTGCCTTCTTCAGGTCTATCATGTCGGCGCACATCTGGTTCTCCTGACGTCGAATGTGCTGGTTTAACTCCTGGATAAAAGCTGCAATGGATCTATCCTTTTTGGTGCTAATCATCTCCTAGTGCTCATCTTGGCGCCCACAAATCTGGTAGATAGTATCCTTGAGATCATTACGGTAGACTTCTCCAATGCGTCCCATGGCGATGTGAGCTGCCATGCTCTTTCCTATATTCCAAGTTGGTGCATCGAAAGAAAACTCTATGGGCTCAGTGACTGGCATGAACATCCTTCCTGGAACTTGAACTTGAATCATCCAACGCTCTTCTTCAGGTAGAGTGGCATTGTAGGTTTCGGTGAAGCTTGGTACTCCTATGTTTAGGTATCTAGTGACTTCCTTCAAGTGACGTCCAAAGGGTGTATCTTCATCCGGTTGAGTGAACTTGTTCCTTGCATCTGCCATCCTAAAAGAGTAGAAAAGATGAGAGGTCAGAAGAGAAGAGAGTGAGTAGTGATCTAGGTCTTTAGCTTAGTGGTCGTGTCCTACAGTCAGCGTGTGCTCTAATACCATCTTGTAGCGACCAGACCTCAAACGGTCCAATCTCTGTGCTCCGGTGTCATCCCTGGATCAGTAATGCTGACACCACACAGTACTTGAAGGATTTATAGCAGAGTAGCAATCACACGCTTATTACATCGAGTGTCAAAAGAGAACTTATTACAATAAATATGGCTTAAGGCCATCTAATAACGATAACAGCGGAAGACTTTGAAGATAAGTGAGTCCATCAACTCCAACGGCATCGCCGAGTATAGAACCACGACCTAAAACTCCTTAATTGTCGTCTAAAAAGTCTGCAACACTAACGTTCCAGCCCAAAAATGGGTCAGCACATGGAATATGCTGGCAATGTAACACATAGAGAGTAATGGAATGAAACAGCTATTCTATATGCATATTTGGCTGGTGGAAAGCTCTATGGTTACAGTTTTGCGTAAAGCCAATTTTTCTCTACTGCAAAGGAATAAATTTATTTAACTATCATGGTGGTTGTTAAACATTGAGAATGGTTGACAGCATTCTCAATCCCAATTAAACGTCATCGTTAAACAAACCCAGCAAAATTAATTTTTAGAGTAACATGTTGAGATTCACATGATAATCTAGGTACTAGGTACTCAAGATGTCCATAACCGGGGACACAGCTAACCATGATTAGTTTATACACTCTGCAGAGGTTTGCGCACTTTTCCCCACAAGACTCGATCTCCGCCATTGGATTTCTCGCACTACATGGTGTTTGAGAAACGAATGACCGAGACATAGTCTTTCAGAAGCACTAGCACCTTACGATGGATAGACCGTACCACCTACATCCCCTACATCTGCTAGTCTACCACTGTAAGAGTTCGCACGGCATAGTCAACTATGCTAGAGCCCATAATAGCTTGTGGCTGCACATGGAAGTTTCTAGCATGAATAATCTCATGATCCCTTTGAGCCTGGGTGGCGGTTCAAAGAAAACAGGCAATCCTGGAATACCCAGGTGCCTCAATCCAGCCAGATATGTGTTTAGCTTGCCACCTTAAGTAAACCATTAATTAACAAAGCTCACATCTGTCATGGATACACTCACCCAATCCACGTCTACTAGCATAGCATAGCAATAATAAGCAAACGTAGAGTAACTCCCAAAGGTTTGACAATAAACAGGTAATAGGTTCTACCTCAACTACTCCCCAAACCCACAATTTAATTAGATCCTAAAACATGCAAGGTGTGAGGATTGATCTAATGCAATAAAACTGGGTTGTAGGAGGTATGATCAAAGTGTTACTTGCCTTGCTGATGATCCGAGAAACCTAGCGATTCGAAGTAACAAGCGGCGCACTCCGGGTACTCTATCGCAAACAAACAAGCATACAATAATTACTCAACTAATGCACAGGTAAAACTCAAATAAGAGATCTAACCAGAAAGTTCAATTTAAGAACTTCGGTTGGCAAAAAGAATCAAATCGAACGAAGCAACGAAAGACAAACGGCAAAAGAAACAAGCTTCGTTTACTATTCTGGATCTAAGGCAATTTTGTTTACAGTGGCAAAAACTTGTTTAAGTTGGTGAAACGGACAGAGGGTTTCGAGACAAAACTCCAGGCGCTTGAATCGCCTGATTCCGATAAACGAGCGAAAATATATACTAAAATGAAAATATATCAGAAAAATCGCTGATTTAATCCGAGAAAAAGAAAAACGACGAACGTTCGTTAAAACGAACGGACGGACGAACGCTCACTATTTAAATAAACTAGAAAACTGATCTATTTAAGAAAAAAACCAAAACTACAAAAACGACAAAACCATCAGAAAACCGAACGGTTTTAAAAAAACGGCGGTGGAATCGAGGTAAACCTCGGGCGGCGGCGGCTCCGGCGGCGGGCGGTGGCAGCGGGTG
>NC_057800.1:298337274-298343675 GCF_018294505.1 Triticum aestivum
CCTCCCCGGCTTTTAAAGCCGAACGGGCCTTAGTGTCCAGGTCGGACACGGCCCGTAGGTCGGTTGCACGTTTTTTTATAAATAGTTATGCTCAGAAAAAAAACAAAAGGACTACTAAACGGACTCCAAAAATCCCGAAATAAATTTTCCCTGGCTTCTAAAATCAAGCCGCACAGGATGAACATTTATTTGGGGCCTAAATGCAATTTTGAAAAACACGCATTATTTCCTATTCAAATAAAATAGCAAATAAAACCAAATAAAATCTTGTTTGATTTTTTTATTAAATCCTCAATATTTCTTTATTTTGGGAAAGTCATTTTATTCCCTCTCTCATAATTTTTATAATTGAAATAATTGAAGATAAAATAAATAAAATCAAATGATCCTATTTTCAAAATTTGAGACAACTCAAATATGAAAATAACGAAATCCCCAACTCTCTCCGAGGGTCCTTGAGTTGTGTGAAATTTCTAGGATCAACCAAAATGCAATAATTATGATATGCAATGATGATCTAGTGTATAACATTCCAAATTGAAAATTTGGGATGTTACACACCATAGGGCTTAGACGGTGCAAATTGCTGGTTAGGGCGAGGCACCTCAAAGGATGGCCTCGGAATGAACCTGGGTGGCAGTGCCATGTTTGGAATCCACACCCGGTGCTTCTGAGATCCAGAGCCGGATGAAGAACCAAAATCACGAGAGTGCTTGCGTGAAGCGTCATAGTCAGACTGGCCTGTCTCAGCACTGATGGCTTTATTGACCAACTTCTGAAAGGAGGCGCACTCGTGCAGACGAAGATCGTGGCGAAGCTCGGGGCTAAGTCCCTTGCGGAACCTTGCCTGCTTCTTAGCGTCGGTGGATACCTCTTCAGGAGCATATCATGCCAGATTCCCAAACTCACGACTATATGGATCCACAGTCAGTCTTCCTTGGGTGAAGTTGCAGAACTCTTCCCTCTTGCGATCTGTGAGACCTTCCGGGATGTGATGCTCACGGAAAGCCTCACTGAATTCGGCCCAAGTAGTGATTTGGCCGACCGGGCGCATAGCCTCATAGTTTTCCCACCAAAGGCTAGCAGGGCCATCGAGGTGATAGGCAGCATAGGTAACCTTATCAGCTTCGGCTACGTTGGTAGAATGTAGCTTGTATGTGATGCTGCGGAGCCAGTCATCCGCGTCGAGGGGCTCGACAGAATGATTAAACTTTGGTGGGTACAACTTGATGAAGTCATTGATTGACACCAAGTCATTTCGCTGATGGCGTGCAGTGTTCTGCTCAATCCACTCCAGCAAGCGGTTAGTCTCACGTTTTTTTCTTTCTGCCTCCAGTATAACTTCGGCCAGAGAAGGCGGGTGAGGCAGATTTTCACCCCTAGCTGCACTGGCTTCTCCCTGCTCCGGGGCAGCAGGGTTGCTACGGGTGTTGACCATCCTAGGCAAAACAAGACAACGATTTAGACAAGGATGGCACAAACTTAGCAAGGAAGTGCAGAATGTAATGGATAACATGGAATGCTAAGATGTTCATTGCACGACATGGTAATATAGAAACTGCCATATATATACCATTGGTCATACACACTGTACATAGTTTAGTACAAGCCCAGGCTAGAGTACAACTACGGTGAAAGACATTACATCTCATCGAAGGCATTCCAAGCTCCTATACATTATTTTTCTACACCACCGGAGCGTGATACACACCAAGTCGTATCCCACGGTCACGCAGGACTGTGGAGAATACAACTATTACAGTACTAGTGAAACTACTACTAGCTCAGACGGGTCTGTAGTAATCCTCATAAAAGTCACCACCAAAGCCTAGAAGTGGAACATGATCATCTAGGAACAGACGGTCCTGCGGAGCCTGCGGACCATAGGGACTTGGATGTGGCCTTGGTCCCACAGGCGGTGGCAGACGGGGACCACGAGGAGGGGTGATGCCTCCTACATCATGCCACTCCATACAATCTGGCAATCCAGACCGCACAGGGTACAGGTCCCTCAGGTCCATGTATCCTGCCTGTACCGCAGGTGCAAACCGAGTCAAAGTGGCCCAGTGATCAGCACGTGAGTTGAAAAGCTCCATACGCAAGGCCCGATTTTCACGGTCCTTATCCTCGAGCATCTCGGCAGTGGTGCGGAGTAGTGACTCCTCATGTGTAGAGTCA
Source organism: Triticum aestivum (assembly GCF_018294505.1). NCBI lineage: Eukaryota > Viridiplantae > Streptophyta > Magnoliopsida > Poales > Poaceae > Triticum > Triticum aestivum. The sequence goes on from NC_057800.1 coordinate 298,339,453, forward strand.
TAGTACAAAGCCTGATAGTACCCACTGTGGTCCAGGAAGTGAGGCTGGCATGTAACGGAAATCGGTGTTCTGAAGCAAGGCAGTCCTAGCTCGAATGATAGTCATCATTGAGTAAGCTGCATACTGCACAGACATCTCAATAGTGACCCCAAGTCCATAGGAACAGTGAAGGGGTTCAGTGGCTCCTGGATAAGAGGGATATATCCTGACGGTACAAAGGTACTGGCTCTGGTTGAAGTCTCTGAACTGCTCCTTGACGGTATATTTCGGATACCACCGATAGCCTAACTCGACCATCACTCGAACCAACATGGACGTGTGGCCGGGCACAACGAGGCACCGGGTCAGACGAACCACTTGGTTCTGGGAACGGGTGGCCATCTGAAAGCATAGAATAATGTAAAGCCATTAGAATTTTCTAGGGGAAATCGGACAGCATAACAGCTGTAAATGCTCAGAAAAAGATTTGAGACATCCACAACAGTTTGCAATACCACTCAACAACATCATATCAAGGTTCTGATTCAACTGGCAACATACTAAAAGTAGTAGAAACTGTACTAAGGCTTGTAACAACAATCCTATAAGCTACTACGGATTAGTAACATGTGAACCTGATAGAAGGAGAGAGCCTAGTCGTTAAGCCACGTAGAATGAGAAGAGAATGACTCAGATCAGAGGGCATAAGGTAAAGGAGTAAAAGAGCCTTACGTTCCCTCCCACAATCAATCCCCCTACATATAACTAAAGCAATTCTAGACTCGACATCGACTAGTTTGGCTCAACGAACCTACAGGCAGTCCGACTCTGATGCCAACGCTGTCAGGACCCCGATTCCAAGTCACATCGATCTAGCCGGTAACACCTCATATCATATTGCGGCCTCACGCACGATATCCCCACGGGTGTCGCCTTACCATGGCCCGGGACCGTTTGTGCCTTTTGGCTCACGTATATGATAGTGTCGCTAGTATCCATATGACAGAGAACCCGGGCCGACATGGCTAGTCGTGAACCCAAAGCGGCACAGACCTATGGAGACAGGCATACATGAATCACATCGAGCATGTCGGTCAATAGCATGTGAATCCGAGCTGTAGCACTGGGCTAACAGGACTCCGAGGAACCCGGGCTGTAGCACGCTAGTCAGGACTCCGGATGTCACCGCGTGACATTTCCCCGAAGGGACATACATAGGAACGAAGTGAAACACATGCTGGCCAGTCAAGCATCCTGAGCAGTAGTGCTGGGCTAGCAGGACTCCGGTGAACCGGCCTATAGCGGACTACTATGGATCAAGGAGCACTAGACTACATTTCCCCATAAGAGAGGCTGCCAAGGATAAACAACTAGATTGTCGAATCCCACACATACCAAGCATTTCAATCATACACATAATATGCTCGATATGTGCCAATACAACATGGCATCCCAACAAAACTCTACAACTCAAGTACTTTATTTAAAGGCTCCGGAGAGCCATACATAACATGTTCATAAAGGTAGGGGTCACATGAGCCGACACTCAAGTCATACAAGCATACAAGCACATGCGGAAGCAAATAGTCTGAGTACAAACACTAGAAAGAAAGAAGGTTTGTCGAAGCCTCTCTATCTACATAAGGACCTCCATGGCCAAGATCACCACCTGGGTGGCAAGTTACTCATCGACGTCAAGGTCTACATAAAACCCATCGAAGGGGGCGGTGTTGTCGTTTGAAAACAATAATTAAAGCAAACATGACTACAAAGGTACTCAGCAAGTCTTACAACAGAACCTACTATACATGCTCATTCTCAAGAAGGTGGTGGAGTTATTGCAGCAAGCCAGCCTTGACACTTGGCTAAGCTATCCTATGAGACACCACTAGTAAAATAGTTTTTGCACACGATTCCACTAATCACCAACACCATACTCCACTAGGAATCCTCCCTCGACATCCTACGAGAGAGCCATCCTCGGTACTCACACTTATCTTGAGTCTTTTAGTAGTAATCATTAACTTGTCTATGAACTATATAGGCAACCAAGTAGTCCTTTACCGCGGACGCGGCTATTCCAATAGTTTTATACCCTGCAGGGGTGTACTTCGTCACACATGTTTCCACCACTTAGCGTCTGCACACGACATGTGCTCGGCAGACTTCAAGCGAAAGCCGACGTGGGTGTAGACCACGACCTGACTAACCGCACAAGTCTCTAGTCCAGGTTTATCGCCTATTCTGGTTCCATCTGCAAGGAAATCTGGCCGGGTGTCCTCAACGGCCCCAAACGACGTGTGCAGGGTTCCCGAGACACCGAACGGGCGACTCGGTACACCGTGCCACGGTGTATCTACCGCATCATAGCCCACCCCTAGGGTCAGCGCTACGCACGGCCGCCAACACATAGCCTACAGACACCAGAAACTAGTTGCAACTCCTGGACAGAGGACGAGAGGGGTCAATAAGTCGAGCGGGGTCATATTTCAGGGCCCAATGTGTGGTAGTAGCTGAATCTTAAATCACGCATACAGATCTCAGTTCTTATGGACGGCCTCAATGAAACAACCCACCATGTACTCCTACATGGCCTCTCATCGATACCTTTACCAAAACATGTTCAACACATCCCTCACATTACCGACATAATCATTTCACTCTAGCCCATCACCCAGATGAACCAGACTTGACACAACTCTAAGCATAGTAGGCATAGCAAGGTAGGAAACACACATACATGGCTCAATCAACTCCTACACATGCTAGTGGGTTTCATCTAGTTACTGTGGCAATGACAGGTCATGCAGAGGATAAGGGTTCAACTATCATAGCACACAACAGTTTGAAACGTTGTTGTCTTATTGCAGTAAATGAGAGAAGAGGCGAGAACATGGGATTGTATCGATATGATCAATGGGGCTGCTTGCCTGATGGAGTGGCAGTAGGGTACTGCCCTTTAGTTGGATACTCGGAGATATCCTCGGAGGTAGAACCTACCACGAAAGACACCACAGAATATGATCAACACATGGCAATATGCAACAATATGATGCATGCTATGACATGGCAAAATGAGGTGTCCTGCCTAATGCAATGTGAAACAAGTTGGAATGGGTCCATTTGAATCAAATATTCAAATGGTAGCTTAAGTTCTTATGCATTATAAGTGTATTAGCTTGTTTCACCTAAACAATAAGGTTAAATAGTTTTGTCATGCATGAAACCATTACAGATGGAAAGATTGAAATTTTTTGATCATTTTTCATATATAATTTGTTGGATTTGGAGCTATGGTTGATTTTCTATGATTTTTAGAAGTTTAGACTATTTTCTGGAATTTCCTATATAAGAATAAATCTAGAAATTAAATAACTACGTCAGCACTGCGTCACTGTGATGTAGTGAGTCAAAGGCGCCAGCCCAGGTCAAACCTGACGGCTGGGACCCACACGTCAGTGAAATAACTAATTAACAGGGTTAGATTAACACTAACTAAACTATAAGTGGGGCCTGGGCCCGCATGTCAGTGACCTAAACTAACTAAAATTAGTTAGTGCTAACCGTAGGTTAATTAGCAGAGGGGGCCCCACTTGTCATAGACTCAGGGGGAGTCAACCTGGGCCCACCCAGTCAAAGTCAATGGGTCAAACCCGCCGGCGGTGGCGAGGCCAGACGTGGCGGTGGAAGTGCATCTACGCGTTCCGGCGACGAAATGGGCGGCGGAGAGCATCTGCGCGTTGCTGGGAGCAAGCCGCAGCGTTTGGTGGTAGTGGTTGGGCTCGGGGTTGCCGGAAATGTCGCCGGTGATGAGCTGTGCGGCTGCCGGAGTCGGGTGAAGATGAACCCGAGCCTACATGGCACAGCGAGGCATGTGGGGTGGTGTGTTGGGCTCCTAGGATGCGGTGAGCATGTTGGACACAGTGGTGTGGCCAGTGGGTGGCCGGAGGATTGTCAGTGATGAGCTCCGTGGCAGCGGGTGCTCGGGTGAGCATGGTGCGGTGCACACGGGGCAGGAGGGAGTTAGTGGAGAGGGGGAGGACAGAGCTGGGCTCACGGCGATTGGAGCAAGCGTTGAAGCGGGCTCGGGGAAGGCCGGAGCTTAGCGGCGCGACGATGGCGATCTCGGCGGCCGGAGTTGGGGGCGGCAGCGGCGGCGCATATGGCGGCGGCAAAAACGACGAACGGCGGCTGCCGCCGGTGGAGAAGAGGCGGCGAGGCTCGGGCGCTTGGGGCGGCGCTGG
>NC_057800.1:298343984-298362983 GCF_018294505.1 Triticum aestivum
TGACGACAGGGCGGCGCGGACACGTGGCACGGCGGGGTTTGCGCGGGAGGCGGCGGTGACGACGTGTCAAGCCGTGATTGGCCGGGACATGGAGGCTGGACATGTCCGGCGTGGTCGGACATGTCCGGCGGCGCGAGGAGGAAGATGCTAGGGTTTCGACCACGAATTTTGGAGGGGGAGGTGTTTATATTGGTAGAGGGAGCTAGGAGAGTCCAAATGAGGTGCGGTTTTCGGCCACGCGATCGTGATCGAACGACCGAGATGATGGAGCAGGTTTAGGTGGGTTTTGGGCCACTTTGGAAGGGTGTTGGGCTGCAACACACATGAGGCCTTCTCGGTCCCTCGGTTAACCGTTGGAGCATCAAACGAAGTCCAAATGGCACGAAACTTGACAGGCGGTCTACCAGTAGTAAACCAAGGCCGCTTGGCAAGTCTCAGTCCAATCCGGAAATGCTTAATCCCCACGCACGAGAAGAAGGTAGAAATGACCACCAGAGGAGAACGGAGCACCGGAATGCGAAACAGACAACGAGGAAAATGCTCGGATGCATGAGAAGAACATGTATGCAAATGAAATGCACATGATGACATGATATGTAATGCATGACACGCAAGCAATGACAAGGCAAACAACAACGAATAACTGGACGACCCTGACACATTGGTCTCGGGGCGTTACAACACTCCACCACTACGAGAGTATCTCGTCCCGAGATCTAGAATGGCACCGGAGGGACAACGGAAGAGAAAGAGAAGAGGTAAAACTAAGTTGCTTCTTTGACAAACGAGTGAAACCAAAGGACCTTGCGAGGTTGAACAGTTTCGAGAAAAGAATACAACGAAGGTGAACCAACTCGAAAACACTCCGTTAGAAAAGAGGGACAAAGAACATTGCGAAAAAAAACCTGAGGTTGAAGGGCAAGATATATATTGAAACCACTCCGGTTAAAACAAGATAGAGAAGGATTAAGGATGATATAATTTGGACAGCATTCCGACTGTAAATGGAAGGAATTGAACATGAATTTGACAAGATTAGGGGATACTTGATGAAAACAACAATACACTGCCTCCGGAACTATTGAAAGAATGGCACAAAGGGTAAGAACGATTTCAGGCGGCAGTCCGGTTGAGAAGGGAGGCAAAACTTGACAGGATGGGAAGAACTCGAAAGGCAGGAACGACACTCCGGTTAAAAGGATAAGGACGAAAAGAACATGATCCTGACAAAGCAAGAAGATGGGTTGGAGAGAGCAACATCACAATGCCTCCGGAACAAAGGGAAAACAAGGTCTTGAGAGAGCACGGTTACAACAAATGTTAGAACGGAGTTGTTGGAAAACCGACAACTAAAAGAATAAGCTTGATATGGTCTTAAGGAATACATCTCAAATCATGAGGTGACCACCTGCCACTCACGGGAAAAGAATTTGGATTGATATGAACAAGGAGACAAGAAACTTATTTCCCCGGGAGGATAAAGAAGAACTTGGCTCATTAGTAAGCACCGTAAATAGCAACAATCCTTAGGGAGGGCTTTAGGTGAAATATAACCCAAGATAATTCCAATGAATAGGTTGATGGATTTAAAATATCTCATACTTGATAACTTGTGAATCATGAAACACGAAGGAAAATTATCAGGAATGACATAACACCACCTCCAATAATGCGGAAGAAAGAATTGCACTCCGGATAGCAAGATGAAGACAACTTGAGCTACTTAGAAAAGAATGTCGATGAACACTTCGGAGAGGAATTAAATCCTTGATGAACCAATCATGTAGAGCCTCCATGAAGAATTCTGTTAAACAAAAGGATGATCAAACGGAAGGAAAAAGAAGTTGAAAACACAAGGTGAATCCTTGTAAAGATTTTTGATAGATCTCCGTGATTACATAATTGCGAGAGCTTGGAACTCCGGGAAAGAAAGATGAGCACTTGAAACAAAGAATAAGTATGATGAACCACTCCGAAAAACATGAATTAAATAAACTCGATGAAACAAGAATAAGAATTACATTATGCATAGCCTTCACCAATTTAAAATTGATGACAAGCAATGGAATTGACATACTACTTATTCTCGTAGAAAGGATTAAGATAGATATAGCGTCAACTTGAGAATGCCTTCAACGAAACCCCGGTAGAATTTGAAAACACGAATGAATTGATATGATACATGAAGGAAGAAAAACTCTTGAACGAACCACCGTAAGAATTGAAAAAGAATGAATAAAACATGAAGAAACACCGGGAAGAATTAGCAATTAAACAAAGATGCTTGAGAGAATTTAGATCCATGAGAACGAAGAGATGATGACCTGATTAGAGAACACTTGAACGATGCACCGGTAAGATTTAGAGAAAGAGAGTTGAAAGCTGAGAAAGAATAATCCTGAACTAATGGACTCCGGATAACAAACTGAGAAGACTCTTGCATTGCTCCAGATGGGTGAAAAGAATTGTGACAATCGAAAACGATTATGAGAGGATGGCAACAATCTCGAATGACGAATCATGAAGAGAATGGAGCAAGGTTGAAAGAAGAATGTTCTTCGGTCTTCAAAATATGAGAATGACGATGAGAAACACCATCAAGAATCATTTAGGCACTCCGGAAGAATCAAAACGAAGAGGTTGAGCCAACGATGAAAAGAATTTGAAAGATCTTGGAGAAAACATTTGACTGATGATAAATCATTCTTACGTCAAACTTCGAAAAGAAATTTGAGGATAGCTCCGGGAAAATAAGAAGAGTCAGGTGACATCCCGGGAAAAGACCTGTTGGTTTGGGCCCACTCAAAAGAAACACCATTGTGGGATTTAAAAGAGAGAATGCACCGATTGAACTAAATGGCTTGAATGAGATAAACAACCTCAAAATAGGTTGAACGGATCTTGAATGACAAGACGAGCCTTTTGAGAAAGCTTTGAGCATGCCGGAACAAATGAATAGTGAGAAGTGAATGATTAAGAATTTCACCGGCATGAGAACGCATTGAAATGAGGAAAAGGGTATGATCAACACCAAAAGCTTGATTTGAATCCACCAGAGAAGAAAAGAATGACGAATGACGAACTTGTGGCTCCGTTAGTATCTTCATGAGAATCACCGGATAAGAACATTGAAGGAAAAGGATGGAGAGACTTCACATCAATAAGATGGATAGTTGATCAAGAAATCTGAATCCTTCAAGAAAACAAAGGTGGGTGGGTGGGAAAACACTGTTGAGAATGAAACTAACACCGTTCAGAAGAAATGATAATTGATCTTGCTGATGTTAAAATGATCGGATCCACTTGAAGAGAAAACACGCCGGTGAAAAGGATTGACAAGACAATCTTGATGATCAAGAAGGATTGGTATCCACATCGGAGTATGAGAACACCATTTGGGGAAGGTATGGAATCAACACTTGACATTGAAGCAACTCGAATACCCCAACTCAAAACAAAACAAAGGATTGGCTTGCAGAATAAGCCGGAACAAACATATGATAGAGATTTCATCCGAAGTTTTTGTGGTGGGGCCTACACGGGCTCGATCATACAGCACCATCGTGTACAAGGCAGTGCACATAACATACGAAGTGTCCCTGAGTTGGCATAGCCAAGGACTCTTTAAGACACAACGAGACCACTGTAAAACCAACCGTGAATAGGCGGACCATTAGATGTCGAACCCCAATTTCAAATCATACATTTGTTGGAAAGATATCCTACGAGCTACTTGAATTCCCACCTATGAAACTCCCAAACCTTTCCGGTTATGCAATCAGGTGTTGGAGATACAGGGGAAGCATAATATCTCACCCAAAACTAGCAAATCCTACATCCAGCTGTATCCATCCTTCAACACATAACCAAGAAACCTTCGGAAATCGTCTACCTCAAGCTTCGAAAAGCATCCGTCATACGAGTTATGGCAATACTCCCAAACTCCCGCCCCAGTACTGGGTGGCGTCGAGGTTATCTCACCAACGAACTGCATAAAAGAGATTTCCGATGTCGGCGTACTAAAACTCAGGTATTCCAGAACTACAACAATAAAATTGTGACGACAACACCTCGGAGCTCAACTGCCCGGGACACTGCCACAACCCCTAAAGACCGGAGGCACCAAGAACAATGTTCTCATCACAAAACCATCGGAACGATTCCAAGATACCCGCGTGATCCTAAATTTTTTTTTAGTGAAATTTGAGAAGAGAAGAGTCAAAACTCTATGTCAGGATGCCTTACCAGAGCGATGAGGAGACTGGGGAGTAAAAAGAATTCTTAAACTCTCCGATATATAATTCCTAAATGACGCAAAATATTTTTCTAGACTCAACTCGTCTGCTAATTCGATCAAGCAATGGGGCTCCTAAGGTCGGGGAAGGATCTGATTACCAACTTGTTACGCCCTCGATGCGGCTATATCTCCCACGTGTCGAAGCACGACTTAGAGGCATAACCGCATTGAAAGCAATGTCGCGAGTGAGGTAATCTTCACACAACCCATGTAATACATAAGGGAAAGAGAAACATAGTTGGCTTACAATCGCCACTTCACACAATTACATGAATAAAGCATTACATCATCCAAATACACTCAAGGTCCGACTACGGAACCAAAATAAAAGAAGAACCCCAAATGCGACAAAGGTCCCCGATCGACCCCAACGGGGCTCCACTACTGATCAACTAGAAAGAAACAACACAAAGGACAAGATCTTGATCAAGCTCCTCTGAGCTTGGTTGCGTCATCTGCATGGACTCAACGGCACCTGCAAACTGGTTTTGGAAGTATCTGTGAGCCACGGGGACTCAACAATCTCGCACCCTCGCGATCAAGCCTATTTAAGCTTATGGGTAAGGTAAAAGTATGAGGTGGAGTTGCAGCAAGCGACTAGCATATATGGTGGCTAACATATGGAAATGAGAGCGAGAAGAGAAGGCAAAGCATGGTCGATAAAAGTATGATCAAGAAGTGATCCTAAAACAACCTACGGCAAGCCTAACTCCAACACCGTGTTCACTTCCCGGACTCCGCCAGAAAGAGACCATCACGGTTACACACGCGGTTGATGCATTTTAATTGAGTTAAGGTTCAAATTATCTACAACCGGACATTAACAAATTCCCATCTGCCCATAACCGCGGGCACGGCTTTCGAAAGTTCAAATCCCTGCAGGGGAGTCCCAACTTAGCCCATGACAAGCTCTCACGGTCAACAAAGGAATAGACCTCCTCCCAAGACATTCCGATCAGACTCAGTATCCCGGTTCTACAAGACATTTTGACAGGGTAAAACTAAACCAGCAACACCGCCCGAATGTGCCGACAAATCCCGATAGGAGCTGCACATATCTCGTTCTCAGGGCACACTCAGATTGTCTTAGGTACGGGTAGGCCAGCCCAGAGTTGCCCCTGGTGGCCACCGGCAGCTGACAGGTTGGACCAACACTCAGAGGAGCACTGGCCCGAGGGCGTAAAATAATGATGACCCTCAGGAGCGCGACTCCCAAGGGAAAAGAAAAGGCTAGGTGGAAAATGGTAAAACCAATGTTGGGCATTGTTGGAGGATGTGGGGACCCCGACTCGCAAGTCGTGATCACCGAATGCACGTGTATAGTGATCCCAGAGATCAATGCTCACTGAACACACAGAAGCTGAATAACAAGAGTCTTACATCCATTCATATCGTCTTACACAAATAGTGACCAACATGGTCAAGTCTTACATCGATAAAGCCTTAAGGGCTGAACATCAAATGAAACATAGCAGCGGAAATCGTCGTCGATAAGTAGAACCCATGCCATCTGCCTTAACCCTACAGGCATTCTGACTGGGAACGTCCTAGTTCGCATGATCGTCTCCAAAGAACTCTTCTTCGAACTCCGGTTCTCCCATGCCTGGTCAATTAAATAACCAGTGGCAAGCCAATGAGTACTTTGAATGTACTCGCAAGCAACCCATGATTTGGTTCAAGGTACAGTAATGCATGACATAGGTAAAGTTTTGCATAAAGCTAGTTTTGAGTGCAGGACATGTTCAACATCCTATAAAGCATGCATCAAGAGAATTCAAGTAACCATAAGATCTGGTCACAGATATCAACATAAATAGAAAGGGGCACCAACCCATTTATCATAAACAGAGAGGGCACCAACCCATCTCAATCGTGTCAAGTCCTCTGACTTGATCCAAGACACACCATCATCTCACACACACCGGGTTTGAAAACAAGTGGACGTAGCCCAAGAGCGGTTACCCAACTGTCCTTGACCGTGGACACGGCTATTCGAATAGTTTTACACTCTGCAGAGGTTGCACACTTTACCCACTAGATCCGGGGAACTTCCGTGTCATCCACGACCCGCGGTACCTCAAGTACCCGGGGTAAGCACCCGATCACTACCTTTCCCTAGACGACACTAACATGGAGTCCACTCGATTGGTAGTAACCCCCGTGCCGAACATTTCACATCATAAAGTTGTGGAGCCTCGCTCCCATTTTCATCACATACCACAAGCACGGGGTACCAACGGTGTGTCCGGTGCCCTGTGAAAACAGTCATGGCCGCCCTACCTGGCACGACCCCGTCCCAAGAGAGAGCACCAACTCTCCCCCGTCACTAGTAATGCGGGCTCCAAGCTAGTATCGGTCTAGGTACTCAATAATGCCCTTTCCCATATAAGGGTAGAGTGGTCGTGCTTGTAAGGTTGGAATAACGGTCGCAACTCCGACCAATCCGTTTTGAAAACAACACACACCTTCCTTGGCACACCACTTCGTCATCAAGTGGTCACCCATCTCATCATCTCCCTCGGGCATAGGTGGCACCCGACGGGGTTTTCGAAAAGACTTTTGAAATCACATTGCCTCCTTCACCATGCACAAACCCACCCCATTTGCGTAGCATCTACATTTGCATCCTACCTACTCCCACCGGCATAACCCTCATAAGAAGGTAGGGCCATGCGCACTGCAAGTATCAACGAGGAAGTAATCGTGGTAACCAACCCACGTGGTTCACCATCTCATCATGATTCCGATGCATCGATAATAAAGGGCTAAAAATGACATGCATATAAAGGGGTATCATAGTCATGGTCAAAGGGCTGCTTGCCTTGGTTGGCTTGATCTTCAAAGTCTTCAGGCTCTGCTCCTCCTTCTTCCTCAGCTACCTCGTCAAACACGGAATCTAACGTCGCAAGAAAACAACGGGAAAAATAAGACAATAATAAAAACAGAAAAGTCAAAGTGCTCACAAAAATGTCAACTTATTTTTGTAAAATACTAGGAGGAAGGCTAGGAAGGGGACAACTTTTGGTTTTGGTTCTGGAGCAGCAAAATAGGAGTTATGGATTTTCAAAGGCTTATTTAAATGCTAACAACCACATTTAAATATTTACAGAGAAGAAAAGGTGGTTGGATTTGAATGAAAGTTGCACCATTAAATAGGTGGCAATATTCTAGGAATTTAGAAATTGGAATCAATGCATTTGGATTAATATTCTGTCCTGTGGAATTTTTGGAAATAAGACAGAAAAGGAAAAAAGAAAAACGGCGCTGTGCCACTGGGCCAGAGAGGCCACAGCAGCAGCAGGCCCAGGGAAGAACCAGCCCACGCGGCCGCCACGTCGAAGGCGTAAAGGCTGAATACGCCTTCGGCCGACGGCGGATCGGTGCGCGCGCGCGCACGTTTTAAACCTGACGGGTGGATCCCACCCGTCAGGGCGTGTGGCTGACGGGCCGGCCCCACGGCGGCCGTCGTCTACCTCCGGCCAGAGGCGACGGCGAGCTCGCCGGCGGCGGTACAGGGCACGGGAAGGGATGCGGAGACTACCGTCGGACTCAGGGGCGAGTCGCGGTTCTGGTGGTGGTGGAGACGGTCGCCGGAGTGGCCTGCTTCGCCGGCGACGAGGTCCCGCGGCGGAGGCGCTTCGGGCGTCGGTGGCTCCGGCCGATTCCGGCTGCAAAACAAGGGGAAAATAGGGGGGAAAGAATCAGTGGCGCCTCGCGGTTTCAGATCGAGAGAGAGCTGGTGCGGAGAAGGCCTGTACCGTGCGGACGCCGACGAGCCGAGGCGGCGGAGCTCGAGCTCGATCTCGAGCTCGGGTGGTACTGGAGAGGGAGGAGTGGTGCGGGAGGCCGATTGGGTGTGTGGAGGGGCGACAGGGAGGAAGAGAGAGGCTCGGGGGCGCCTTATATGGGCTGGCCGCGGTTCACCGTAGGCGTGGCCTACGGGCGCCCGCGGGATCGGCTCTGGAGGCCGTGGGAGAGGAGTTGGAGCTGTCCACGGTGTTCGTGGGGATGGAGTAGGGCGCCAGGGAGGAGGAGAGAGAGCGGGGGAGGGTTCTGGCGCCCGCGCGTGTGAGGCCGGCCATTGGCCGAGCCGGGCGGCGTCGGGCACGCGCTGCAGGAGGGGAGAGAGAGGGAGAGACAATGGGGACGGCACGGCGGCGTGTCGCAGACGTCGAGACACATCAACTGGCGCGATGGGAAGGCACGAGGCGGTCGGGAGGCGCGGTGTCAACGGTCGGCGCTCTGGCAGGCGCTCCAGAGCGCGACTTTGGCCGGCATCCGCGGGTTTTCCGCGTCGCGCGCGCGTCCTTTTCTGTCTGGAGGCTACAGTGGAAGGGGGCAAAACCTGGAAAGAGCCTGGGATGCTCTGGGGTGCAGAGGGGAGAGAGAGAGAGGCTGGGAGAGAGAAGGGAAGCTGTTGTCCAGAGAGGACAAACGTGATTCCCTCCTTCCTCCACATTGCTTCCTCGGGTAGAAAAGTGTCTAAGTGACTGAGGGGAGTGAGGAGGGGTTGTGGTAAAAAGATGAACTCAAGGAGATTAGTGAAAGTGGCAAAAAGAGGCTTTTTAGTATTTTGCCAGAAGGTGTTTGATGGAGTTTTGGGTAAGCTAATGACTTCCACTGGCCAAGATACTCCATGGGGTGAAATGTCACATATATTTAGAGCCTTCCACCCATTTTGAGCTTATTTGGACAAAGTTGCCAATGCAACTTTTGCAAACCCTAGAAATGGGCAGAAATGGATTTGTGTAGATCCAGTGGAGTAAATCATTTCTCCTTGATGTGCCACTTGGTGTGGTAGCCTTATTTGGTCACATGATCAGGCTCACCAAAGTTGGGATCCTGGAGAAAAAGTTGGTAGTGCAAAGTAGTTCAAACTTGATTCTGGTCAGAGAGGGTTTTGAGGCACTTTGACCAAGACTTACTATTCCCCAACCTGTGCCATTTGGTCCAGATGCATCATTAGACCAATGAAGCATGTCCACCAAGTTTGAGCACATTTGGACATACTTGGCAATGTAAAGTTGATCAAACTTCAGAATGGACAGAGATAGTTTTGAGGGGTTTTGATGGTGTTATCTTGTTCTCCAAGTCATGAGACTTGGCAAGATCATCTAATATGTCATATGTGACATGATGAAATTTTCCTGGAATTTTTGGAGAATATTTCCTTTGTAAATATTTCAAAAGCTTGAAATATCCAGAAAGGGTTTTAGAGGGATTTGACCAATATTTTGAACATGACCAGGTGTTGAAACTCTTATATATGGACAATATATGTCCTATGAGTTTCCCTAAATTTTGTCAAATATTTTTGAAACAGTAAAGTAATTTTTTCCTATTAAAGACCATTTCTGGCCTTAAGAAAAATCCTTTAAATAAAATAGAACAGTAACTTTTAAAATTATATTTTTGTGGTTTCTGGGTATCCTATATCTAATAGGAGTCAAATATATTTTTGGAAAGATTTTTACTGCCCTTAATCAAGTACTTGCAGTGCAAACCTCAATTCAGGGGTTTTTGGAAAACTAATTTTAGAAAATACTTTCTGGCCAAATTATTTTTGTAAGAAAATTCTATATAGCACTATTCACATGGCATGGTCATTGGTCAGGAGCTTGGGGTAAGGAGATGGAATTTAGAGGGTAGAGTAGTTGACTTCAAGAAGCACTTGAAAGAAACACAGAGAGGAAACCAACTCCAAATAAAAGCCAAATAATGCAAAAAGTATTTGTTGGTCCAAATTTTCATGCTTTAATATTGAAAATGAAATGTTACAAAATGCAGGGTGTGACAGACCTAACCCCCTTACAAGAATCTCGTCCCTGAGATTCGTAAACTAGGCTTAAAAGAGATACGGAAATTCGGATCTAAGGTAGTCTTCACGCTCCCAAGTTGCTTCTGCTTCGGTGTGATTGCTCCATTGGACTTTGAAGTACTTGATGGTGCGGCTTCGAGTGCGTCGTTCAGCCTCATCCAGAATGCAGATGGGCCGCTCACGATAAGTCAAATCAGGTTGAAGATCAATGGCTTGATGATTGACGTCCTTGTAGAGGTCGGGCTTGTCTGGAACTTGGAGACACTTCCGGAGTTGTGACACATGGAACACGTTGTGCACATCAGAAAGTTCAGGTGGAAGTTCCAACTGGTAAGCCACCTCCCCTCGTCGCTCAGTGATCTTGAAGGGCCCAATGTATCTCGGAGCGAGCTTTCCCTTGACATGAAAGCGCTGGGCTCCTTTGAGAGGGGTGACCCGGAGATAGACATGGTCTCCAACTCGGAAGTTTATGTCTCTGCGACGTGAGTCCGCATAGCTCTTCTGCCTTGACTTGGCAGACTTCAGACGCTCTCTGACAAGCTGGACTTGCTCTTCTGCTTCACGAAGGATATCAGGCCCAAAGACAAGTCCTTCTCCGGTCTCCGACCAGTTGAGAGGTGTACGGCACTTCCGCCCGTATAACACTTCAAATGGTGCCATCTGAAGGCTGGCCTGATAACTGTTGTTGTAAGAGAACTCGGCGAAAGGGAGGCAATCTTCCCACTTAGCTCCATAAGCTAAGACACAGGCTCGGAGCATGTCTTCGAGTATTTGATTCACTCGCTCAGTCTGACCTCCGGTCTGTGGGTGGAAAGCAGTGCTGAAGGACAACTTGGTCCCCATAGCCTCCTGGAATTTCTTCCAAAACCTTGAGGTGAACTGGGTTCCTCGATCTGACACAATCTCCTTGGGAACACCATGAAGGCTCACGATTCGGTTGATGTAGAGACTGGCTAACTGGTTCCCCTTGTAGGTCGTCTTGACAGGAATGAAGTGGGCCACCTTGGTCAAATGGTCAACGATGACCCATATTGAGTCATGTCCCTTGCTTGACCTGGGTAAACCGGTGATGAAGTCCATCCCGACTCTGTCCCACTTCCATTCAGGCACCTTAAGGGGTTGCAACAATCCAGCGGGTCGCTGATGCTCAGCTTTGACTCTCTGGCATACGTCGCATTTTGCAACATAGGTGGCAATCTCCCTTTTCATCCCGTGCCACCAAAATCTTTCCTTCAGGTCTTGATACATCTTGGTGCCTCCAGGGTGGATGGAATATGGGCTGTCATGAGCTTCTTGCAAGATCAGGTTCTTGAGCTCAACCTTGTTGGGCACGCAGATGCGATTCCCAAACCACACAATTCCTTCCTCATCTTCTGAGAATCCTGAGGCTTTGCCTGCCTTGTTCTTCCTCTTGATGCCTTCAATACTCTCATGCCCCTTCTGAGCTTTCTTGATATCATCCATCAAGGTAGGCTTAACTTCGAGGTTGGCCAAGAATCCTGGTGCAACCAGTTCCAACCCGAAGTTTTCAAGTTCTTCATACAAGGCGGGTAGCTTGTGCTTTAGCATAGCATTCAAGGAGCAAGCCTTCTTGCTCAACGCGTCTGCTACCACATTAGCCTTTCCAGGGTGGTATTGAACACTGAGGTCATAATCCTTTATCAACTCTAGCCATCTTCTCTGCCTCATGTTCAATTCCCTCTGAGTGAAAATATACTTCAGACTTTTGTGATCCGTGTATACCTCACATCGCTTCCCCAAGAGGTAATGTCGCCAAGTCTTCAGGGCATGAACCACTGCTGCTAGCTCAAGGTCATGAGTAGCGTAGTTCTCTTCGTGAGGTCGTAGCTGCCTTGAAAGGTAGGCCACGACTCTGCCTTCTTGCATCAGAACACCTCCCAGTCCGATTCTTGACGCATCACAATATATCACAAACTCCTTGTGTATATCTGGTGTGGCCAGAACTGGAGCGGTGGTTAGCCTCTTCTTCAGCTCCTGGAAGCTTTCTTCGCACTTCGGCGTCCATTCGAACTTCTTGTCCTTCTTCAAGAGCTGAGTCATGGGTCGGGCAATGCTTGAGAATCCTTCAACGAACTTGCGGTAATATCCCGCGAGTCCGAGGAAGCTTCTGACTTCCTTCACATTGCTTGGGGATTCCCATTCAGTCACGGCTTCTATCTTGGCAGGGTCGACTGACAATCCCTCTTCTGTTAGAACATGTCCCAGAAATCCAACTTCACGCAGCCAGAATTCACACTTGCTGAACTTGGCATACAGTTGGTGCTCTCGAAGCTTGTCTAGGACCATCCTCAAGTGTTGCTCGTGCTCTTCTTCCGACTTCGAGAAGACAAGAATGTCATCAATGAAGACGACGACGAACTTGTCCAAATATTCCATGAAGACCTTATTCATGAGATACATGAAGTAAGCTGGGGCATTGGTCAACCCAAAGGACATGACCGTGCATTCATACAGGCCATATCTGGTTACGAATGCCGTCTTCGGAATATCTTGGGGTCTGATCTTTAGTTGGTAGTACCCAGATCTGAGGTCGATCTTGGAGAACACCTTGGCCCCATTGAGTTGATCAAACAGATCTTCAATCTTGGGAAGTGGGTACTTGTTCTTGATTGTAACCTCGTTGAGGGAGCGGTAGTCAATGCATAAGCGGATGGTACCGTCCTTCTTTGCCACAAACAGAACAGGTGATCCCCAAGGGGAGGCACTAGGGCGGATAAATCCCTTCCTCAACTGCTCTTCCAACTGCTTCTTCAATTCTGCTAACTCCTCCGATCCCATCCTATAAGGCTTCTTATAGATGGGTCCTGCTCCGGGTATGAGCTCGATGATGAACTCAATGTCTCGGTCAGGAGGCATTCCTGGTAGCTCATCAGGAAAAACATCGGGATACTCGCATACTACCGGCACTTGTTCCAATCCAACTTCAGTCAGACAGTTGGCTTGGTTGGCTTGAGCAGAAGAGGGGTTGGAGGCAAATTTGACTTTGACTCCTCGGTCATTGGTCATAGTGACCGTCCGGTTGGCGCAATCAATCAAGCCTTGGTTCTTGCTGAGCCAATCCATTCCCAAGATCACATCCAAGCCTTGTGATTTTAGGATGATAAGGTCTGCTAGGAAGTCTACCCCGTTAATGGTAATCCCGACTCCTTTACATCCTATCTTGGCTCTCATCTCTGCTCCGGGGGTTTGTACCACCATAGGGTTATTCAGGGGTGTAGGGGTCATGCCACTTTTTAATGCAAAACTTTGGGTGACAAAAGAATGCGTGGCTCCAGAATCAAACAAAATAGTTGCGGGTGCTGAATTGACAAGGAACGTACCCAGCACGACGTCCGGGTCTTCCTGGGCTTCTTCCGCGGTGACATGATTCACACGACCCCTGCCATTGTTGGGAAAGTTGCGGGGAGCTTGGTTCCTTGGTGGCATTCCACGGCCTTGTCCCGGGTTCTGCGCATTGGGGCGCGGGGCGTCAGGTTTCTTGTTGGGGCAATTCTTGGAGTAATGCCCTGGCTGTCCACATCCGAAACAAGTGACTTGATTGGGGACGACGCCCTTGCCAGCATTGTTATTGGGGTTGTTGTAAGCTGGCCTGGGGTTGGCATACTGCTGAGGTGGATAGTTGGTGCGAGGTGCAGGAGCTCTTGGCTGCTGATAGGTTGGCTTGACCGGGGCTGGCTGCCACGGGCGAGGCTTCTGGTTGCTGGAGCTACCCTTGCTGATCATCTTGCGCTTACGAGTGTCATCCAAGGCACGTTGCTTGTCCTCAAGCATGAGTGCCTTGTTCACCAGATCAGGAAAGGTTGGGCAGTCACACACAACAAGCGAGTACTGCAGAGTCTGGTTAAGGCCTTCCATGAAGCGCTCCCTTTTGGCAGCATCAGTGCTGACATCCTCAGGGGCATACCTTGAGAGAACACTGAACTTCTGCATGTACTCCTTGACAGTGCTACTACCTTGCTTCAGGGCTCGGAACTCACGCTTCTTGATGGCCATGATTCCAGAAGGGATGTGGGCCTTGCGGAATTCCGTCTTGAAGGTGTCCCAAGTGATGTCTTGCTCAACATGCATAGCCTTGAATCCATCCCACCAAGCTCTGGCAGTCCCCCCGAGACAGTGGGCAGCATACGCCACTTTATCACGGTCCTCAGTGCATCCGACTAGTGCCAGCAGACCCTCAATGGTGCGGACCCAGTCGTCTGCATCCAGGGGTTCAGCAGTCTCGATGAAAGTGGGTGGTGCATGCTTCTTGAATTCCACCAGTGTGGAACGTCCATGGCCGTGCCCCGCCGGCTGGCGGTTGACAGCCTGAGCAATCATCTGGAGGGCTGCAGTGTTGGCTTGGCGCTCCTCTCGAAAGGCTTGGAGAAGCTGAGCCATATCCATGCTTGGAGGAGGTGGTGGTGGAGTCTGTCCTTGGGCTTGGTCCTGGCTGGCTCCGGCCTCAGCAGAACCTCCGGCTTCTTGCGGCCGGGTAGAGGTACCAGTACGTGTTACAACAGGCATCCTGTTGGAGCGGTCAAGGTCTCATGATTGGGAACAACAATGAGGGAAAGCAGTATAGATGGAATGCCTAGTAAGGGGGTGGTGTGACACAATTAAGTTAAACAAAGGCCAGAAGGGCCAAACTCATGCATTAAAACCAAATGAGGAATGTAGTCGTTTACAAGTTCCCGAAGGGAAAGTACGACTTCATGAAAGCAAGCTGAACGCAAACGCAACATAACATGGTTTCACAAGAACCATTACAAGGACTCGACTTCGCAAAAGGGGGTACACGACCTATCCTACCATAGGCTACGAGCTAGCCTATCCTAGTCCTGAACGGAGTCTAAGTGGTGGAATGCTCGGTCGGGTATTCTGGCTCCTCTGGGTCTTCCTCCTCATCTTCATCTGTCTTGGTCTCCTCATCGCTTGAGGAAGCGGGGGAGTGAAGGAGCTGAACACGGCGCTGCTTTGCTGGTGGCGTCTTGAAGAGGTTGCGGTACTCCTTTGCCGTCATACGGCGTGGCTGAGGTGGTCCCTCGGCATGTGCGACCTGTGGGGGTCGTCCGCCTCGATACGCTACTGCGGGCTGTCCAGGGGGCGCTCCATCCTTCTTGATCCTGTCTGCCTTCATCTGAACTATGCGTAGGAGCTCCTTGGTCTCGCGGAGTTCCTTCCGAAGCTCCGTCGACTCCGAGGCCAGGTGTTGTGCCAGACTATCAGCACACAAGCTGAAGTAGGTCTGGAAGCGGAGAGAAAGTCCCTCGTCCAAGGGTGGTGCTGGTGCGCTGCTCTCGTCATCACCTTCCTTACGATAAGGCAGGTAACGAGTGGCTGGCTCTCTCGCCATCTCTGGCAGGAGATCCCGGAGGCGAGTCAGCGCCTTGAGGGCAGCAGTCTCCACGGCGAGAAGCAGTGTCGCCATCTGGGGTCCCTCAAAGAACCAGCTCGTCGGGGCGTCATTCGCCCTCACGACTACCTCCACGTGATACTCCTTCTTGGTGCTGTCGACCCAGTGCTCGTGGTAGGAGAAGGTGGGGACTCGAGTGAACTGGCACTTCCTGAGGCTATCCTCAAGAAGCACAGGAAACCCAGTGGTCAGGAAGTCCTCGGGTACGGCGGCCATCTAAAAAAGTGGAAGGGAAGGGTCAATAAAGGAATGTGACCTATGTTTGGGATACTAACATAAACATAGGTATATGGGTAACCTGGTGGATAGTCTCGCGCTAACTAACGTCCATGCTAACTAAGGCTTCCTACAGTCAGGATGGCTCTGATACCAGCTCTGTGGGGACCCCGACTCGCAAGTCGTGATCACCGAATGCACGTGTACAGTGATCCCAGAGATCAATGCTCACTGAACACACAGAAGCTGAATAACAAGAGTCTTACATCCATTCATACCGTCTTACACAAATAGAGACCAACATGGTCAAGTCTTACATCGATAAAGCCTTAAGGGCTGAACATCAAATGAAACATAGCAGCGGAAATCGTCGTCGATAAGTAGAACCCATGCCATCTGCCTTAACCCTACAGGCAATCTGACTGGGAACGTCCTAGTTCGCATGATCGTCTCCAAAGAACTCTTCTTCGAACTCCGGTTCTCCCATGCCTGGTCAATTAAATAACCAGTGGCAAGCCAATGAGTACTTTGAATGTACTCGCAAGCAACCCATGATTTGGTTCAAGGTACAGTAATGCATGACATAGGTAAAGTTTTGCATAAAGCTAGTTTTGAGTGCAGGACATGTTCAACATCCTATAAAGCATGCATCAAGAGAATTCAAGTAACCATAAGATCTGGTCACAGATATCAACATAAATAGAAAGGGGCACCAACCCATTTATCATAAACAGAGAGGGCACCAACCCATCTCAATCGTGTCAAGTCCTCTGACTTGATCCAAGACACACCATCATCTCACACACACCGGGTTTGAAAACAAGTGGACGTAGCCCAAGAGCGGTTACCCAACTGTCCTTGACCGTGGACACGGCTATTCGAATAGTTTTACACTCTGCAGAGGTTGCACACTTTACCCACTAGATCCGGGGAACTTCCGTGTCATCCACGACCCGCGGTACCTCAAGTACCCGGGGTAAGCACCCGATCACTACCTTTCCCTAGACGACACTAACATGGAGTCCACTCGATTGGTAGTAACCCCCGTGCCGAACATTTCACATCATAAAGTTGTGGAGCCTCGCTCCCATTTTCATCACATACCACAAGCACGGGGTACCAACGGTGTGTCCGGTGCCCTGTGAAAACAGTCATGGCCGCCCTACCTGGCACGACCCCGTCCCAAGAGAGAGCACCAACTCTCCCCCGTCACTAGTAATGCGGGCTCCAAGCTAGTATCGGTCTAGGTACTCAATAATGCCCTTTCCCATATAAGGGTAGAGTGGTCGCGCTTGTAAGGTTGGAATAACGGTCGCAACTCCGACCAATCCGTTTTGAAAACAACACACACCTTCCTTGGCACACCACTTCGTCATCAAGTGGTCACCCATCTCATCATCTCCCTCGGGCATAGGTGGCACCCGACGGGGTTTTCAAAAAGACTTTTGAGATCACATTGCCTCCTTCACCATGCACAAACCCACCCCATTTGCGTAGCATCTACATTTGCATCCTACCTACTCCCACCGGCATAACCCTCATAAGAAGGTAGGGCCATGCACACTGCAAGTATCAACGAGGAAGTAATCGTGGTAACCAACCCACGTGGTTCACCATCTCATCATGATTCCAATGCATCGATAATAAAGAGCTAAAAATGACATGCATATAAAGGGGTATCATAGTCATGGTCAAAGGGTTGCTTGCCTTGGTTGGCTTGATCTTCAAAGTCTTCAGGCTCTGCTCCTCCTTCTTCCTCAGCTACCTCGTCAAACACGGGATCTAACGTCGCAAGAAAACAACGGGAAAAATAAGACAATAATAAAAACAGAAAAGTCAAAGTGCTCACAAAAATGTCAACTTATTTTTGTAAAATACTAGGAGGAAGGCTAGGAAGGGGACAACTTTTGGTTTTGGTTCTGGAGCAGCAAAATAGGAGTTATGGATTTTCAAAGGCTTATTTAAATGCTAACAACCACATTTAAATATTTACAGAGAAGAAAAGGTGGTTGGATTTGAATGAAAGTTGCACCATTAAATAGGTGGCAATATTCTAGGAATTTAGAAATTGGAATCAATGCATTTGGATTAATATTCTGTCCTGTGGAATTTTTGGAAATAAGACAGAAAAGGAAAAAAGAAAAACGGCGCTGTGCCACTGGGCCAGAGAGGCCACAGCAGCAGCAGGCCCAGGGAAGAACCAGCCCACGCGGCCGCCACGTCGAAGGCGTAAAGGCTGAATACGCCTTCGGCCGACGGCGGATCGGTGCGCGCGCGCGCGCACGTTTTAAACCTGACGGGTGGATCCCACCCGTCAGGGCGTGTGGCTGATGGGCCGGCCCCACGGCGGCCGTCGTCTACCTCCGGCCAGAGGCGACGGCGAGCTCGCCGGCGGCGGTACAGGGCACGGGAAGGGATGCGGAGACTACCGTCGGACTCAGGGGCGAGTCGCGGTTCTGGTGGTGGTGGAGACGGTCGCCGGAGTGGCATGCTTCGCCGGCGACGAGGTCCCGCGGCGGAGGCGCTTCGGGCGTCGGTGGCTCCGGCCGATTCCGGCTGCAAAACAAGGGGAAAATAGGGGGGAAAGAATCAGTGGCGCCTCGCGGTTTCAGATCGAGAGAGAGCTGGTGCGGAGAAGGCCTGTACCGTGCGGACGCCGACGAGCCGAGGCGGCAGAGCTCGAGCTCGATCTCGAGCTCGGGTGGTTCTGGATAGGGAGGAGTGGTGCGGGAGGCCGATTGGGTGTGTGGAGGGGCGACAGGGAGGAAGAGAGAGGCTCGGGGGCGCCTTGTATGGGCTGGCCGCGGTTCACCGTAGGCGTGGCCTACTGGCGCCCGCGGGATCGGCTCTGGAGGCCGTGGGAGAGGAGTTGGAGCTGTCCACGGTGTTCGTGGGGATGGAGTAGGGCGCCAGGGAGGAGGAGAGAGAGCGGGGGAGGGTTCTGGCGCCCGCGCGTGTGAGGCCGGCCATTGGCCGAGCCGGGCGGCGTCGGGCACGCGCTGCAGGAGGGGAGAGAGAGGGAGAGACAATGGGGACGGCACGGCGGCGTGTCGCAGACGTCGAGACACATCAACTGGCGCGATGGGAAGGCACGAGGCGGTCGGGAGGCGCGGTGTCAACGGTCGGCGCTCTGGCAGGCGCTCCAGAGCGCGACTTTGGCCGGCATCCGCGGGTTTTCCGCGTCGCGCGCGCGTCCTTTTCTGTCTGGAGGCTACAGTGGAAGGGGGCAAAACCTGGAAAGAGCCTGGGATGCTC